>NC_133332.1:297078060-297378060 GCF_042186555.1 Aquarana catesbeiana | reverse complement strand
TTGGGGTAGATAGCAAAACAGTGTAAGGACCTCGTCATTTTGGCCCTAGTGGGGTTAAGTTCCACTCCTTTACCCACACTGTATCTCCTGGTTTAAAGGGGTTTTCTGGGTTTTAACAAGCTCACGGGAAGTTTCTCTTGAACCCATTTCCCTATGTCTTGCATACTCTGTATCATTTCACGGCTCACAACCCCTCCTATCTGATGCAAATCTCCTCTAATGCCTCTAATGATGGGTGGGGTCCTACCATACAGTACCTCAAAAGGGGACAGATTTGTCCTCTTTGTTGGGGTACTCCGAATTCTCAGTAAAGCAGTGGGCAACATCAAGGTCCATTTAATTTGGGTTTCCTGACAGAGCTTGGCCAGTTGTGACTTGAGCGTTCGGTTCATTCGTTCAACTTTTCCAGAGCTTTGGGGCTTATATGCGGTGTGTAGTTTCCAAGTAATCTTAAGTGCTGTTGCTAATTCCTGGAGGCACTTGTGGACAAAGGCAGGGCCATTGTCTGAGCCTATGACGCAGGGGATTCCATATCTGGGGATAAACATCTTTTACAAAACTGCTTCCATCAGTAAAGTACTCAACGTCTGGCTTTTCCAAGGGGCTGTCTTTCAAGTCTGGTCGGCTTGCATTTCCATTACCTGGAGACAGTCATGTGTTAGGGGCTCTTGTGAGGTGGGGAGCAGAGTGGCTGGGTTTAAGGTGTTAACAGTCTCTAAGTGTTTTTCACACAGCATAGCTTGGTATTTAACCATTCGGCTGTTAGTGAACCAGTGATTTCCCTTGTAATCCATTGATGTCTGTGCTAGAGGGGTCTGGCTTTTGTGGCAAAGTCCGGTATCCAGATTCGGCAGAATCCTGCCACCCCCAGGAATTCACGTACTTGCTGTCTGGTAGTCAGGGTGGGCATCTGACAAACAGCTTCTTTCCTCCCTTCTCCCAATTGTCTCTGTCCTTGTGATACTCTGAATCCCAGGTACTTTACAGTCTCTTGGCACAATTGCGCCTTTTTTTTTTTTTTTTGGGACACCTTATAACCTGTCTCCCACAATAATTGCAACAGTTCATTAGTAGCTTGAAGACACTCCTCTATTTTTGGTGGCAATTAACAGGTCATCCACATACTGAAGGAGGACTCTATTCTCAGGGTCAGACCTGAAGGATTTCAAGTCTTGGGTCAGGGCTGTTCCCGAATAGGGTAGGGGAGTTTTTTTTTAATCCCTGGGGTAAACGTGTCCATGTCAGTTGTCCCCTACCCCCGGTCTCTGGATCCTCCCACTGGTAAGCAAAAATGCGCTGGGATTGTTCTGCCACCATGAGACAGAAGAAGGCATCTTTTAGATCCAGAACTGTGAAATAGGTGGCCTGCCCCGGTATTAATCCCAATAGGTTGTATGGGTTCGGGACCGCTGGGTGGATGATCATTACGGTCTGATTGACCGCTCTGAGGTCTTAAACAGGACGATAGTCCACTGTTCTGGGAGTAGAGGTGTATTCCAGGGAGACTGGGAGGTTTTAGAATCCCAAAGTGTAGGAATTTGTTTAAGTACTTTTGTATTCCTACTAGGGCCTTTCGAGGGACTGGGTACTGTTTCAGGCTGACTGGAGTGGCTCCTGATTTTAATTCAAAAAGGATTGGGGGAATGTGTCTAGCTAATCCTGGTGGGTTGTCTTCTACCCATAGTCCTGGGATGTCTTGCAGTATGCGGGCTTCAGAGGGATGGGGCGATTTTAGGATAGCCTGTCTGTCAGATTGGAAGTATATGTGTGCTCTGAGTTTAGCAAGTAAGTCTCTGCCCAGCAAGGGAATAGGGCAATCCGGCATGTACAGGAACTGATGTTGGACTTGATGCCCCCCCAAACTACAAAGTTTTTTTGTTAGGAAGGGTCTTTTGACTTTATAATTCTGCACTGCTTGGTTAATTCTGTGTCTCTCCTCAGTATTAAAAAGGGTCAATAAAAGTAGCTGGCAGTCCGACCAAGTGGGGTTATGGGTCTGAATTATTGACCGGAGCAAATCTGTCATGGCTTGGGGCTTCTGAATAGGCAGGGTTATGAATCTTCCAGTTCAGTAAATCTGTTGTGGTAAAAGGGGTGTAAACTAGAGTCCGATGTCCCCCCACCGCCTGTTCCCTTAGGGGCATTTGCAGAGGTATGCTGAAAGACGGGGCAAGGGTCCGGCTATTTGCATCTGGGTTTTCTCGGAGTGGAAGTGGACACTTGATTGGGGAGCCCATTGGCTACTACTGAGTTCCATATTTCTATCCTGCCTATACCCAGAGTGTTATGGTTAGGAGTATATTTACTGAGATTTGGCATTGACAAACTTGCTGAATCTGATGTAGGTGGACAACAACTTGAGTCCCCTTGTCTACTGGACGGGGCATTTGGACATGGCTCTGACCTGTCTCTATCTGAGGTCCGTTCATCTATATATGGGGGAGGCTGATCTGTCTCTTCGGGTTGAGAATATATATGTTTTGTTTGTTTTGTCAGTGGTACTACTCTTGTCATAACCATAATTCTGCACTGTTCCTCTTTTGTGGCTTCCATCCACTGCAGGTCTTTATCTACCATTTGTCCGAAGGATGCACAATCATCCAGACGGACGTTTCTCCTAGCTGACTGACTGGGGATTTGTCCGAAAGATGCACAATCATATGGACGAACATTCCTCCTGACTGACTAGCTGAGGCTTTTGTCCGAGAGATGCACAATCATCCGGACGGACATTCCTCCTGGAAGGTGCATCTTGGTTATGTTTCTGTGAGTCTGACATAATCGATCAATGGTCTCTAAGTCAAAGGTTCCCTGCGGCGGCCACCGCGTTCCATAGCGGGGCCAATCTTTCTCACACAATGCTACCAATTTCTCAGGACTAAGTTTTAAATTGCAGTTCTTAGAAAATCCCTTTGTGAAGTTGGAGATCATGGACTGTAGGGGAGATTCAATACTATGTTTCCCACCCATACTTGTAACCTAAAGACACCAAGACAGACGCAGAGGGTAGGGTAAACGATGAGAATTCAGTAAGGTTTCTGAATCCTTGACACAAGTATGAACAATAGGCAGCGCTTCCCTCGGTCAGTGGCCTGGGCGCAGTCTCCTGGCCAGGAAACTCATTTAGAAGAGGTCAACTGTCGCCTCACCACAAAGTCATGTCTCATACACACATCAATCATACCAGACACACCCACCCAAAAATTACTGACTGACTGAGGATTCGTCCGAACGATGCACAATCATCTGAACGAACGTTCCTCTCGGAAGGTGATCAGGCTTCCCTTCTCTCGATCCATCGAGAGGCTGGCTGGCTGTCTGACTGTTATGCAAAATCCAAAAGTAAAAAGACTCTCACCTGTTCCTGTTGGAGCTCCAGCTATCTATTTCTCAGGTTCCCAAGTCCTTTTGATGCTACCAAGGTCGTCCACAGCAGGCCACCAAATGGGACACAGCGCGGTCTCCTGGATAACAGTTCTAGAAGGCGCCTTTTGAGACTACGATATAGCCCACAGGGCTGGCCTCTCAGACCACTCTTTGTAGGTCTGGTGGAAAACAGTGCCACCTGCCTCAACAGGTCACACCGATATTCCCCCCCTCACAGCCAAATGCACCAAATGAGGTAGCAAAAAGAATATCGGTAAAATTACTTTGCTGGACACAGGACTCAATTAAGGGAGGTTTATTCCACTTTGGCCAAAAGTGGACAGACCTGACCCCGACTCACGTCCGGATGTCAAGTGTCCCAATTACAGCTTACACAGTGTAAAAAATAATTTCAGTATATTGCGTCACAAGCGAACATTTCCGTTATACAAACATTGTAACCTTTTAAAAGTCAACCTACGCCTTTGATACCAGACAAGTTCTGCATGTATTTTAAACCTTATACAAAAGTTTTGTTTTTCTTGCACAGAAAGAGGAACGTAGCAGGTTTCTGTGATGGGAGCTGGAGTGAGTAAGTTCAGTGTCTTAACCGCAATCTGTCACAAGTATTTTCAACATGAAATACAAGAAATATGAATCTTAGCTGAAATTCTAAATCAGTCTTACTACACACATAACTATGGCCACATAAACTGACCCTTGTTGCCACTTCAAGAATTAATCAGAGAAGCAGCCAAGAAGCCCTTGGTACAGTGGATATAAAAAGTCTACACACCCCTGTTAAAATGTCAGGTTTCTGGATTGTAATAAAATGAGACAAAGATAAATAATTTCAGAACTTTTTCCACCTTTTAATGTGACCTATAAACTGTACATCTCAGTTGAACAACAAACTGAAATCTTTTAGGTGGAGGGAAGTAAAAATATATAAAATAATATGGTTGCGTAAGTGTGCACACCCTTAAACTAATACTTTGTTGAAGCACCTTTTGATTTTATTACAGCACTCAGTCTTTTTGGGTATGAGTATCAGCATGGAACATCTTGACTTGGCAATATTTGACCACTCTTCTTTGCTAGAACATTCCAAATCTGTCAGATTGCGAGGGCATTTCCTGTGCACAGCCCTCTTTAGATCACCACACAGATTTTCAATCGGATTCAGGTCTGGGCTCTGGCTGGGCCAGTCCAAAACATTAATCTTCTGGTGAAGCCATTCCTTTGTTGATTTGGATGTATACTTTGGGTCGTTATGCTGAAAGATGAAGTTCCTCTTCATGTTCAGTTTTCTAGCATAAGCCTGAAGGCTTTGTGCCAATATTGACTGGTATTTGGAACTGTTCATAATTCCCTGTACCTTGACTAAGGCCCCTGTTCCAGCTGAAGAAAAACAACCCCAAAGCATGCTACCACCACCATGCTTCACTGTGGGTATGGTGTTCTTTTGATAATGTGCGGTGTTGTTTTTGCACCAAACATATCTTTTGGAATCATGGCCAAAAAGTTCAACCTTGGTTTTATCAGACCATAACACATTTTCCCACATGCTTTTGGGAGACTTCAGATGTGTTATTGCAAAATTTAGCCGGGCTTGGATGTTTTTCTCCGTAAGAAAAGGCTTCTGTCACTCTACCCCATAGCCCAGACATATGAAAAATATGGGAGATTGTTGTCACATGTACCACACGGCCAGTACTACAGGTATTCCTGCAGCTCCTTTAATGTTGCTGTTGGCCTCTTCTCGTCTTTTCATCAATTTTGGAGGGACGTCCATTTTATGGTAATGTCACTGTTGGGCCGTATTTTCTCCACCTGATGATGACTGTCTTCAGTGTGTTCCATGGTATATCTAATGCCTTGGAAATGTTGTACCCTTCTCCTTACTGATTCACTGTTATTAATGAGATCCCTCTGATGCTTTGGAAGCTCTCTGCGGCCCATGGCTTTTGCTGTAGGATGCGACTAAGAAAATGTTAGGAAAGACCTACTAGAACAGGTGCGTTTTATTTAGGGTTAGAGGCACTTTAAATGATGGCAGGTGTGTACTGACTCCTATTTACCATGAGTTTGAATGTGATTGCTTAATTCTGAACACTACATCCCCAGTTATAAGGGGGTGTGCACACTTCTGCAACCACATATTTTTAGTTTTTTTGAGTTGTACAGCTTATAGGTCACACTAAAGTGGATTTCCACCCAAAAGTGGAACTTCCGCTTTAAGTACTCCTCGCCCCCTGACATGCCACATTTGGCATGTCATTTTTTTGGGGGGGAGTGTGTACCCTTTTTTTCGTGGGACTTCCTGCATCCCATCTTCGGCCACCTAGGCAACTCCTCCTCTCGCCCTAGGCGGCCCCTCCCTGCCAGCAATCTTCTGGGACACAACTCAGGTCCCAGACGATCGGCTGGCCAATAGGAGAGCTCAGCTCGACTCGCACATGCGCAGTGCGCGCCCGGCCGTGAAGCCATAAGCTGTAACGGCCAGGTGCCCACAGTTACCATGACGGCACCGAGGAGGGGGAGAGGAACTAGCCTCCGAGCGGCTACATCTTTGGAACATGGGTCAGGAAAGTGTTGGTTTTTTTAAAAGTTAGCAGCTATGCTTTTTGTAGCTGCTGACTTTTAATGAAGTAAAAAAACGAGTGGAACTCCACTTTAGAGATGGAAAAAGTCCTGAAATGATTTATCTTTGTCTCTTTTTTTTACATCACAGAAACCTTACATTTTAACAGGAGTGTGTGTACTTTTTAGATCCACTGTAACTCTGGAGGAGATGCAGAGAGCCACGGCTCAGGTGGGTGAATCTGTTCACAGGACAATTACTAGTCATGCACTCCACAAATCTGGCCTTTATGGAAGAGTGGAAAGAAGAAAGCCATTGTTTAAAGAAAGCCATAAGTCCTGTTTGCAAGAAGCAATGTGGGGAACAGGGCAAACATTTAGAAGAAGGTTGCACTGGTCAGATAAGACCAGAATGTAACTTTTTTGGCCTAAAAGCAAAACACTATGTGTGGCAGAAAACTAACACTGCACATCACCCTTAAAACACCATCCCCACTGTAAAACATGGTGGTGGCAGCATCATGTTGTGGGGATGCTTATAGTAGTATAGTAGTACATGAACTCGGGTAGGTGGAAACTGGATTGGAGAGATTGAAAAAATTGTAGGAGCATTCTCAAATATACATTTTAAATGAGTAACCCCAAATTCTATCCATCTACCTCTATGGTTTAGCTTAGCTAGCACCAGATAATTGTTATTCTCCCAGACAAGACTGTATATGTTGTAGCCTGTAATTTTTTGGAATTGCTCCATATTTTTTTAATGAGGGAGTATGTGGGGTAAAGCCTTTTTGATTTACTAAAGTCTAAGGATTCCCTCCAGTTTGGTAGTTTATATCATTAGCAACAAAGCCAGATCTTGGCGGGCTCACACACTCCCTGCATACTTCCCACCAAGTGCTGTAATTGTGCGGCTATGTAATATACCCAGGCCTCTGTTTTTGCCCAAGTTTTATTTTTGGTTGTTTGGAATTCAACAGTAGGGACATAAATTCAAATTTATGACTAAATACTTTTAATGGTATAACCATAGGGGTGTTTATGGAGCATATACAGTAGTTGTGCCATAAGAATCTTTTCACAAGGTTCACTTTGCCTACCAGCAACACTTGAAGATGGACCCATAGTTTCATTCTATCCCTAAAGCGGACGATTAATAGGGAAACCTCTAGGTGACAAAACTCTGTGCATCTGGGCGTAATTTGAATACCAAAGTATTTAAAAGACAGTGTTATAGGGATTTGGCATGGCTTAAATGCATACTGAGAGGGGTCCTTATCGAATAACAGTAAAGGATGATTTGGACCAGTTAATAGGTAGCCCTGAGTATTTCCCAAATTCTAATAGGTACAAAAAGACGTGTGAGCCATACAGAGGAATATAAATATCCTCATGTTGGCACTGTCCCACTACTAAATTATATATATTGGACCACAGAGTTGCCCCATTCTGTTATCAGCATGAGAACTACTGACAAGCTCTCTGACACAGGAGATAAATGCAGCCTGAGTTTTGTGTTGAAGAGGATGCTATAAGTAGATTAGCAGCATGCTGAACGATTCAAGGAACCAGGGGCGGACTGACCATTCGGGCACTGCCCGAGGGCCCCATGACTTAAGGGGCCCCATCAGGGTTGCCAGTCTCAATAAAACCAGGGACAGTATGTAAAAATCTTTTTTTTTTTTTCTTTTTTTTTTAAATCCCAAGAATATAGCTGCCCCGCCTCTCCAGTACCTTTTCAGTGTGTGTGTATGTGTATTCTGTGTGTGTGTGCTGTATGTGTGTGTGTATACTGTGTGGCCCCATAATCTATTGCCTGGGGGCCCCATAATCTCCTATTGCCTGGGGGCCCCATAATCTCCTATTGCCCGGGGGCCCCATGAGTTGTCAGTCTGCCCCTGCAAGGAACAGATCTGAAAGTCTCTACCTATGAGGAGAGGGGTTGTGTGCCTTTCCTCCAATCAGCTGTCTTGGCTGTATGTCCAGGCTTCACTTGCAGTGCTAACCAGGAAGAGAAATTTTTCAACATGATCTGAACTGTCTAAAGAATACCGAAAGCTGAAGACAGCAGATATGCATGTAAAACTTATGTAGGGAGATTTGTTTCATCCCTGTGTATCATTTGGGGCTGTTCACTTCACTAGGTATATGTGAGGCTTTACATCCACTTTAAATGTGCCAACCAATGAGGAAAAGAAAAAAGTCAAATATATAGGAACAAAAACTTATTGTATCTCATTAAAACAGAGAGCCATCTAATTAAAGCCACAAAGAGACAAGTGATATATTATATATATTAAGCAGACGATAATCGATAATGCAAGCATGTAAAATAATGCATTTCACTGTATTAGCTTCCTTAGGATTTACGCTTGGAGATGACAACTGAAAAAATAAAGGACTAAGAAAACATTATGAACAAAAAAACAAAACTTCTATTGCATATTAATACATACTGTTCTTCTTATCAACCAGAAAGGACAACAAAAAAAAAGGAAGAGGGATAAAGAATTAAAAGGGGGTACAGTCAAAAGCACAAGGGACCCCAACCAGTCACTCCGAAATATATGGCCGCAAAAAACACTTACCCATATAGTCCATTCTGACAAGGAATCTGCACAATCTAATATCAAGCCCCCAAATTGGTAACAAGCCAAGTGTGAAGCCAACAAGGCTCCCCTTGAGCTCACACTAAATCAGATAATGGAGTTTAAAGGTAACACAGGTGTGGATCTGCAAAGCAAATGGCAATACTACACTTCAGAAGATGTTGCATAAATAGGGATGAGTCCGATGTTCGAGTCGAACGTAAGAGCAGTGTTCATGTTTTTCTTTGATCACTCTACTAATCAGCATTAGGGTACTTAGTAGTACCCCCAGATAGGTCTAGGGACCCCCCCAATAAAGGTTTAACCCCTTGATCACCCCCTGTCACCAGTGATTGCCGTATTGGTGTCATGGTGACGCTGGTCAGTTAGCTTTTTTTTTATAGCATCAGGGCACCCGCCATATATTACCTAATAAAAGGTTTAACCCTCTGATCACCCGGCGGGTGATATCAGTTAGGTTTTAGCGTCAGTCAGCAGGGTCTGTGTTGCCCCAGGCAGCATCAGATTAGTGCCAGTAGCACTAACACCCACGCACACACCATACACCTCCCTTAGTAGTATAGTGTCTGAAAGGATCAATATCTGATCTGATCAGATCTATACTAGCATCCCCAGTAGTTTCGGGTTGCCAAAAATGTAGTGTTAGTGGGATCAGCCAAGATACCTGCTAGCACCTGCATTTAGCCCCTCCGCCCAGCCCACCCAAGTGCAGTATCAATCGATCACTGTCACTTAGAAAACACATAACTGCAGCATTCGCAGAGTCAAGTCTGATCCCTGTGAATGCTAACAGTTTTTTTTTTTTTGATAGCGTTGGAAGCAGTCGCTGACAGTCAGTGCTCTTTTTTCCTGTGAGTATCACTAGTGTACCAGTAAATCTAGAGGCCAAAATGTCAAAGGGTACACTAATGAAGAGGCCTACATATTTCTGAGCATGACAGATGAGAGTGAAGAGGAACTCACTCATCTGTCAGATTCAGGCTTAGAATACGAACCCATAGACAGCAGCAGTACCCTGACAGATAACTCTGACGATGGAGTAGTGGTCCCTGCCAAGGTCAGGCGTACCCGACCCCGTTCTTCTGCTGTTGTCAGGGTGCAAGAACCGCAGGGCTCTCATATGGTGTCAGTACTAGTGCCGCCTTCTAGTGAACTGGCAAGCACCAGCGGCCAACTACATCCTGGTCGTATATCCAGCACTGCAGTATCCCGTGGTGACGTGGCGAGTCCCATAAGTGCAGTTTAAGCTGGTGAGGTGGCTAGCACAACTAGTGTCCTGCAGCCACCAAGAAGACAAAGACAGCCCATAGTACCCGTCCTGCTGCATTTGCCAATCAGAATTGGGAGCCCACCACTTCTGCAGCACCCGTGCTTACCCCATTCACTGGCCAACCCGGAATTCAGGTGGAAACAGTTGATTTTACGTCACTTGATTTTTAGTCACTGTTTTTCACGGAAGATAGATAGGTCTATTGTGGACCAAAGCAAATTTGTATGCTGGTCAACTCATCGCCGCTAATCCCCAATTGACCCTTGCCAGAGATTGGAGACCTATTACGGTCTGCGAATTTAAGACCTTGCTGGGCCTATCTCTCCTTATGGGCATAACTAAAAAGAGTGAGTTGCGGTTATATTGGTCCATTGACCCAGTTCACCATATGCCTGTGTTCTCTGCTTCCATGACCAGGACACGATACGGGCAGATCTTGCGGTTCATGCATTTCAATGACAATTAACTCTGTGGTCCTCGGGTGACCCTGAATATGACCGGTTCTACAAAATTCGGCCCCTCATAAACCACTTCAACCAGCAGTTTGCAGCCTTGTTTGCTCCCGATCAAGTTTTCTGGCCGCTTGTCATTCAAACAGTATCTTCCTAGCAAGTGTGCCAGATATGGGGTCAAGATGTAAAAGCTCTGTGACAGGGCAACAGGCTATACATATAGTTTTATGGTTTACGAGGGAAGAGATCGTTACATAGAGCCGAACTGCCCTGACTACATAGGGAGCGCTGGTAAGATTGTGTGGGACTTGGTGTCACCCTTATTCAGAAAGGGGTACCACTTGTATGTGGACAATTATTACACAAGCGTGCCACTTTTTAGTCACTTGTTTGATCATGGAATTGGCACATGTGGCACCGTGCGATCTAATCACCGGGGCTTACCCCAGCGGCTTGTAGATTTCAGTCTTAGGCTGGGGGAGAGAGCCTCCTTGAGATGTAAAAATTTGCTTGCTGTGAAGTGGGGGGATAATAAGAATGTTTTCATTCTGTCCTTCCTTCATGCAGACACGACAGTCCAAATTCCTACGGCGACTGGTGTTGTGGAGAAACCCATCTGTGTCCACGGATATAACCTTAATATGGGAGGGGTGTACCTCAGTGACCAGTTGTTGGCGCCGTGCCTAATTGCCCATAAAGCCAGAAGCTGGTATAAAAAAGTGTCTATATACTTATTCTATTTGGCTGTGCTAAATGCTTATGTGCTATACAAAGCTTCAGGATGAACTGGATCCTTAAATTAAAGGAAGAAATCATCACAGCCCTTCTGTTTCCAGATGGTGCTGTGGCCCAACTTCCCAATCCAAATTCAGTGAGCCAGGTGCATAGTAGGCATTTTCTGCATGCCGTCCCTGGTACCCCTACCCAAAGAAATCCCCAAAGAAGATTTTGTGTCTGTAGAAAGCACAGATATAGGCATAACACCCGCTTTTATTGTCCCTCCTGTCCTGGTCTTTGCATTGGTGACTGTTTCAAACGCTATCACACACTAGTGGAGTATTAGCGTAGGGTACAGCATTGCACAATCTTATGCAAACTTACACAGCGTCTCGAAAGATGAGATGGCCATCACATTTTGAGAGACCCTAATCTGGAACGTTAACAGTTTATATAAAGTGCAAAAAAAAAAAACACAAAAAAAAATTAAAAAGCCAAAAATAATTGTGGTTTTATTTTTCTTCTCTCTCTATTGTTCTCTCTCTTATGTTCGCTCTCTATTGTCCACTCTATTGTTCGCTTTCTATTCTATATCTATTGTTCTCTCTCTATTGTTACTGTATGTTAGAACTGTAATGTTTTATTTGTAAGTTTTATTGTATTTGCTTTGCAGGTATGGTATGTCTTACTGTTATACTGTAATGTTTCTTTGTTTTATTCCTAACCATCATTTGCTTAACAGGTACGCCATTCAGCTGCAGCACGGGTTTTTGCATTTTGACAGCAACAGCATTTGCTCATATTATACATAAAGCTGTGGCTCCAGCACTGTAGGAAGTGATTTCACCACCACAGTTAAAAAAAAAAAAAAAAAAAAAAAAGAGCATATATACCAGAGCATGGGGGCAGGGGTGGAGGAGCGATTTGCTCCTAACATTAAGGGTGGTGCCCCCATGCTTCGGCATATATTTTTTAGGCACAGATTGCGTTAAAAAATCATGTTATTTTATTGAGTTAATGTCTTATTGTTACTATTGTTTGCTTTTCAGGTACGCCATTCAGCTGCAGAACTGATTTAATTATCTTGACAGCAACAGCGTGTGCTCTGACAATACGAAAATCAGTGACTCCAGCACTGTAGAAGGTGATTTCACCACCACGGTTAAAAGAATTTTATAAATGGTGCATGTATGCCCATCATTAGAAGTGGGAGGATGAAGGGCGGTATTCTAATGGTGGGCATACCCACCGATGAATCTCTTTTTTTCGTTCAGCCCACAGGCTGCATGAAAAAAAGGACATTACAATATGTCCAACAAGGACCAGCAACATACTGGTATGTTGCTGGACTTTGAGTGGTTATACCACAATGATACCTGCAGGTTTAGGTATAATCTTGGTATCATTTTTTTCAGCAAGAAGTCGGCTTTCATGTAAAAGCAATCCTAGTGGCTAATTAGCCTCTAGACTGCTTTTACAAGCAGTGGGAGGGAATGTCCCCCCCCTCCTACCGTCTTCCATGGTTTTCTCTGGGTCTCCTGTCCCAACAGGGAACCCGAGAATGCAGCTGGTGGTTCTGCTGGCTGACCATAGAGCTGATCAGAGACCAAAACGCCTATGGCATATGGCCTAAGAAACCGAAAGCTACAAGCATTTCATGACTTAGGTTTCGCCGGATTTAAACAGCGCCATTGGGAAAGCATTTTATCACACCGATCTTGGTGTGGTCAGATGCTTTGAGGGCAGAGGAGAGATCTAGGGTCTAATAGATCCCAATTTGTTTAAAAAAAAAAAAAGGGTACCTGTTACTACCTATTGCTATAATAGGGGATATTTACATTCCCTGAGAAATTAAAAAAAAAAAAAAATGAGGTAACAGTTTAAAAAAAAAAAAAAAAAAAAAAAAAAAAAGCACCTGTCCCCCCTGTGCTAACGCGCAAAGGCGCAATTTTAAAGTTTTAAAATATGTCGTGTTTGGTATCCATGTACTCGGCATAAGATCATCTTTTTTATTTCTTCAAACATTTGGGCAATATAGTGTGTTTTTAGTGCATTAAAATAAAAAAGTTTTTTTTTTCCAAAATTATGTTTGAAAAATCGCTGCGCAAATAGTGTATGAAAAAAAAAGTTTTTCATTTTCCCACAACTTGAATGTATTCGGGGTGTAATTTCACATATAACCACGGCACGTGTGAGCAATATATCATTTAGTGACAACTTTGTGCAAAAAACAAAAACGTTTTTCATTTTCCTGCAACTTGTGGCAAAATATAAAATATTTCATGGAGTCAAAATGCCTCTCAGCAAATAGCTTGGGGTGTCTACTTTCCAAAATGGGGTCATTTGGGGGGGGGGGTTGTGCTATCTTGACATTTTATGGCCTTCGAAACAGTGATAGGTAGTGAGGAGTGAAATCAAAAATTTACGCCCTTAGAAATCCTGAAAGCGGTGATTGGTTTTCGGGGCTCCGTACACGGCTAGGCTCCCAAAAAGTCTCACACATGTGGTATCCCCATACTCAGGAGAAGCAGCAGAATGTAATTCCACATATAACCATGGCACGTGTGAGCAATATATCATTTAGTGACAACTTTGTGTATTTTTTTTTGTCATTTTTCAATCACTTGTGATGAAAAAATAAAATATTCAATGGGCTCAACATGCCTCTCAGCAATTTCCTTGGGGTGTCTACTATACTTTCCAAAATGGGGTCATTTGGTAGGGGGGGGGGGTCGTACTGCCCTGTAATTTTAGCACCTCAAAAAAATGAGATAGTCAGTCATAAACTAAAAGCTGCATAAATTCCAGAAAATGTACGCTAGTTTTTAGACTCTCTAACTTTTGTGCAAACCAATAAATATATGCTTATTGATATTTTTCTTTACCAAAGACGTGGCTGAATACATTTTGGCCTAAATGTATGACTAAAATTGAGTTTATTGGATTTTTTTTTATAACAAAAAATAGAAAATATCATTTTTTTTCAAAATCTTTGGTCTTTTTCTGTTTATATCGCAAAAGATAAAAATCGCAGAGGAAATCAAATACCATCAAAAGAAAGCTCTGGTCATTGAGCAGCCAAATCCTCCGGGGCTGAAGTGGCTAAGGGGAACCCTGCACCAATTTTTTTTTTTAAATGGCATAGGGGTCCCCCCTAAATCCATACCAGGCCCTTCAGGTTGATGGGTACAAGGGCCTCATCCCCACAACCCTTGCCTGGTGGTTGTGGGGGTTTATCGGAATCTGGAAGCCCCCTTTAACAAGGGGACCCCCAGATCCCACCCCCCTATGTGAATGGGTATCGGGTACATTGTACCCCTACTCATTCACCAAAAAAAGTGTCAAAATGTTAAGTAATAATAGAAAATTTGGAATAAGTCCTTTATTAAAAAATAAAAAACTGTCCCGCGATGTCCATTCATCTTCCATCACAGCGCAGACGGACCGAGAAAAACAGATGTCAGGGGCGTCAGGGTTTATGTCACTGGGTGGCCCCCGCCCTCAGCTATATAACAGCTGTCATCACGAAGAGGGTGCACTTGGCGGGAGCCTCCCATGGAGGCGGAGTTGTTGCGTTTTTTTTTCTCGGTCCGTTGGCGCTGTGATCGAAGATGAATGGACATCGCATGACAGTTTTTTATTTATTTATTTTTTTAATAAAGTACTTGTCTCAAATTGTCTACTGTAATTTTTAACATTTTGACACTTTTTTTGGTGAATGAGTAGGGGTATTGTGTACCCGATACCCATTCACGTAGGGGGGGTGGGATCTGGGGGTCCCCTTGTTAAAGGGGGCTTCCAGATTTCGATAAGCCCCCCGCCTGCAGACCCCCACAACACCGGGCAAGGGTTGTGGGGATGAGGCCCTTTCCCCCATCAATATGGGGCTAGGTGCTTTGGGGGAAACTCCAAAGCATCCTTCCCATGTTGAGGGCATGTGACCTGGTACGGTTTAGGAGGGGGGTGCTCTCTCGTCCCCCGCTCTTTTCCTGCGGCCTTCCAGGTTGTGTGCTCGGATAAGAGTTTGGTATGGATTTTGGGGGGACCTCTACGCCATTTAAAAAAAGGCACATGGTTCCCCTTAATATTCATACCAGACCCAAAGGGCGTGGTAATGGACTGGGGGGGGGGGGGGCCATGCCGTTTTTTTAATGATTTTATCTGTATTGCCGGGTTCCGACAATCCATTACCACTGTGAGCAGTTTTATATGACTTTTTTTCCTTTAGAAATGTAATTTTGCTGTGGCACAGGGAAAAATGCGCTACTTTACAGGCATACTAATGACACCCCCAAGGCACAATATTTAAAGGAATATTTCATTTTTATTGTTTCACTTTAAGCATTTTTAAAATCACTGCTCCTGTAAAAATTATAATTTACTTGATTGCAGATCAGCAGAAAAACAAGCAAATACAAATCCCTGCCCATCACAAAGCGGACAGCGTGTATCAGTGTGTACTATTGATCCTGAGCCTGTTGACTTTGCAAGGTAGGTGTGAGGGTATTTGAAATGAGGCACTGAAATGCGAAGACATTCCCTAACAGCTTAATCAACCTGAAAGATCTATATTTTCCCATGATGTTGGGAAGAGGCCTTAGAGTCTGCCTTTACCAGAGAGTGAGGTAGAAAGGGGGGGGGGGGGGGGGGTGTTAGCGAGTAACAAGAGACAAGATTGACATTTGATATAATTACATTAACTCTTTCATTCTGGATGCGGTCAATACTTGTCATGTCTAATCATTGGGCCAGGCTTTTTGAAAGTCTTTAGCGGATCACTGGTGTTCTCCTAGGAATAGTCTGATAGACAGATCTGAAAAGAAAATTAACCCTGCAGTGTCATGGAATATTTTGCCCTGTATTCCCGCTTCATTGATTTTGGTGCTTGCGGGAATACAACGGTTAATGGAAGGCAGGTGTCAAAATGGAGTATTTGCTGATAGCTGTGTAATCTCCCGGCAGGTCACTAATGTGACATGCTCCTTCCAGCAGGCTTGTTCATCCCCTTTATTCCTTGTGGTGTCACCAGCTTTGTGTAATTGGCCGTTGGGTAAGAATATAGGTTAGATTTAGTTCCCAAACTAGTAATTTTAACAAAAGTAGCATATGGTCTAGAAAGCGTTTTTCAATCATTATCTAGCTATCCAGCTATTCACAAATGTTTGACTCTTGCCACATTACTATATGCCCGAATAGCAGGAGTCTTAAGACTGCCCATCATTAATTGTGGCGTTTGGGAATCACTCTGGCCTTGTACTCAGCAGGCTTTAGAAACACATTAAGGTGTTTTCAGCGCTGGATGTTTTAAAAGGAGCGGTTTAAAATGCAAACATCAGTGTGGATGCTGACCAATTTAGTACTGCTTTTAGGGCTAATAGGTAGCAGATGGTGGAAGACAGTTTATAATGTGAATGGCAATCAAAAGATCTGTTAACAGCCATGCTTTACTATCAGGGGCTGTCCTGCATTCTTAACATACATCTGGAAATTGTGTAGTGTTAAAGATTGAATAAAGTATATGTAAATTTCAGCAGTTAAATAATCTTTTTTGCTACCATTTGGTCTGTTAAATATTTAACTGAAAGCATTTTATAATATCTGTTCAATAAGTGCAAGAATTATTGCTCATGTCATACATTTAGTGCTGTCATGTTATCTCAAGGTGTCTAATTAGCCCTCTTGGTTTATACCTTGGGAACAGTGGCGGCTGGCTAAATATTTGGGGGGTGGACAACAAACTAATTGGGAGACGGATGGGAGGGCGGCGGTTGGGTCCCAGATGAAAGGCACAGCTCCTCTGTCACCAGCACAGATTGCTAATTACACAAGGCACTGGGCAGCTATTCAGCCTAGTGCCAGCTGACAAGTGACACACACCCACTGCTGGGTCTTCCATCTCCATTGGCCAGATGTGGGGACCAGCAGCACTTAATTGGATTCCCTCCCCAGCAGCCCACAGTGTACCCAGCAATGTCCCTGGCAAAGAGGGCTAATCGCCATCTGCATGCACTAACCTCGATCTGATGCCGGTGACAGGTCCTCCTCCTGCTACAGTCCGAACACCATCCAGTAAGAGCAGCGGCCGGAGGCTTCGGGAAAGTCCATGAGTATCCCGGGAGCAGGACGGTCTCTGATCAGTCAGCACTCCCTTGCCTCGGCTCTAATTGGCTTTAGAAAAAAAAAAAGGGTGGACTCGGGATGCAGAGCACTGCGCCCTGAGCCCACCTAGTTGTGTGACAATAGCGAATGAATGTGCTAGTATGCATTGCATACTAGCACATTATGAAATACCTTAGAATGAAACCCTCCAGCGGTGTGCTGTCACCTTTGACAGGGCTTCCTTCTGGGTATGCTGGCTCTGGTCCTGTGAATGACTGATCCGCGATGACGTAACTCCTGCGCATGCGCACGGAAGTCACCATTTACGGCACAGAGCTCTGAAGGGACGGCACGGGTATGCATCCAGTGTAAGTATTCCCTAAACACTGCACATTTAGGAGATATTTACTGTACCTATAGGCAGGGGCGTAGCATTAGGAGGTGCAAGAGTCTCGACCCAGCCCCAGGCTGCAGGGGGCCCATGCCGCTCCCCTGTCAGGTTTGTCTACACTTGTGTGAGCCGGAGTCAGTGCGGAGCTGGGAGTCGTAGGTATGGAAGACTGCTTGCCTCTTGACTTTACACTCTGGATGAAGCTAGTACCAGGCTGGATAGCAGGGCCGGCGGGACAGCATATAGAAGAACTGATCTCCTCTATTCTCCTCCTGTCTCCTTTGGGTCTTTCAACGGCTGCAGGAGCAGAGTCGGTTCTCCTATATGCCACCCACTGCCCTCCTATCCAGCCAAGAATCAAGAGGCAAGCAGTCATCCGTACCTTGGACCGCCAGCTCCGCCCCCCAACTCTGGCTCCCGCTTCCTGCCTCAAGGCTGTTCCTGCCACCGGAATGGTAGGAGAAAAGCTCCCTGCCCCAAGGCCGGTCCTGGTAAGCCACAAACTCTCTGCCATAGCAGAGTGTAAAAGAATACACTGCCCAGCCAGTAAAGTGTTCCAGGTGTGCTGCTGACTGTCACTCTGCTACCTCCGGTCTTGCTGTCCCCGCATACTGCCCTCCACTCCCCCCCTCCTATTATGCTGTCCCCCCATACTGCCCTCCACTACCCACCTCCCATCATGCTGTCCCCCCATACTGCTCTTCACTACCCCCCGGCCTTCCCCATACTGACCTTCACTGCCCCCCCCCCTGTCAAAATTTGTAAAAAAAAAAACTATTAAAAATAAAATTGTAAAATAAAATGGCAAAAAATTATAAAAAAATTAAAACTGACCCCATCCACTGCCCTACTGGCCACGTCCACTGCCCTACTGGCCACGTCCACTGCCCTACTGGCCACGTCCACTGCCCTACTGACCACGTCCACTGCTCTGACTACGTCCACTGCCATTTTGACTGACACCATTCACAGTCCACAGTGACACCACTGGCAGAACTACCAGGGTTGCGAAGGTCGCACTTGCAACTGGGCCCTGGCCTTCCGCCACCATGGCGGGGGCCCAAAACATGGCGGGGCCCACAGTGGATCCCTTTCACATGTTGTGCATGTAAAAGGGATCCACTGCGGGACCGTAAAGGGTCGTGGAATCAGTGGGAAGGTCTTTGGGCTCAGAGGGAATGGCAGAGGTTGGGGGGCCCTTTATGGTTTCTTGCACCAGGGCCCTGAAGGTTCTAGCTACGCCTCTGCCTACAGGTAAGCCTCATAGGTAAGGCTTACCTATATGTACAAGTTCAAAAGCGGAGCATACTACCGCTTTAGGTCCCTGTTTACTTCGAAATGTCATGTTCAACAAAGTACCGGTCCATGTTATCTTGGTGTTTAAGGTTTACCATTGTAACCTGTCGAATGAAAAAGTGTTGTAGACCTATGGGGCATAAATCCTGATCAGGGTGCACAATTGTATTATTGACCTTATTAAGCTTATTAGAAAGGGCCTTAGTCAAAATGTATATGTCACATTGTAGAAGTGAGATGGGGCTAAATGAACCCAGGATCTAGAGGATCCTTTCCTGGCTTTAAAAGAGAGAAGTAAACCGCTTTAACATTTTAACCAGTTGAATGAAAAAAGTTCTATTTAATTTAGTTCAATAAACGTATTATTATGGCAATCTAGTATGTCACAGTCCTCCAACACACCAACCTGGGACATGTACGCAGATCGAGAGTTCTGTCTTCTGTCTGACTCTGCCTGACTACTTTGAGTCCTGACCACATACCTGAAGGTCTAGGCACCTGGTCACGTGATCTCTGCTTGATCGGTTAGTCTGAACTGTGTCCTCCTGCTCTGATAAAGCCTTAAGATCCATGGTGACCCCTGAAGGGAACCTGTAGCTGTGTTTTTCTGTTTCAATAGTTTTTATTTGGTTTTAACAAGTAGTGAACACGCAAAATGTACGCCCACACAGGGACTGTAGCTGTGTTTTTCAACCCTTCTGTTACTCTATATGTATCCGTTCCAGCAAGACTGTTAACATAACTTTATTTCATAGGTTCATATTATCATTAATTTTTTGATATTTTTTTTTCTTTTAGCTTTGCATGCATCAGGAGTTAGACTAAGGGAGGCCCAGCATTGTGAGCATCTGGTTAGGGGTAAAGATAATGACTAGAGAAGATCATCTTAAGCTGCCATTTTTTTCCTACAAGCTTACATCAGATGATAGAGTACCATTACCAAAAGACTGCACCTCAGACCACCTCCCAGCACTGACCAGTAGCCTTCCAGCCATTTTTAATGTTAACACAAAAAAAAGTTTTCTGAGTAGGGGGAGCAGAGAGAGCCGAGCCACTATGAGTACTAATCTGGATGACTTTGGTGCTACGGCTACAATCAAATCAAGTATGTGCTTCTGCTGTGGAATTTGAAGGCCACGCAGGTAAGTAAAGGCTTGTTTCATGCTCATATACTGCTTGCTAAGAAAATCTAAATACTTAATTGTCCATAGCCTGGGCACATGTAACTTTTAGCACTTCCTTAGTGTTTTTGTTTTTGGACTAGCGCTTCTCTTATTTTTAAGTATAACATTGGTCCCCATAACAGCCAAGAACATTGTTTCTCTAAATGCCTCACACATGACAGTGATGAAGTATCTGTGTTGCGGAAGCAACCAGTCCATTTTTTCCTTTCATGTTCCTGTTGAAGGCAAAGGAAGATCTGACTGCTGTCCAAGGTTGATACAGTTCTCCAGTAGGACACCATCACACTTGAGACTTGAAATAATAAGACCTTTTATCTGAAAAATGATCTTGCTGCCCATAGCAACAGCGTAGAAGGCAGAATCTAGTTAGAGTGAACCATGTAATGGTAATTATTTTCCACTCACATGCACAGGCCAAGCCTTATAAGGCATTTTGACAGCACTGACATAATCGCTATAGATACAATATGCACAATATATGTCGAAAATAGATCTAGTGTGTAAATGTACTTGTGTGCGTACAGCTCACTTGCCTCTAATTGGTTGTAATTCCAGTTCCAATTTACTAAAAGCTCAAACCCTTTCATTGATATCAACATTACCACAAACCATGATGAGATTATAATGCAGCATTAAGTCTACCTGTTGTTTATGGGTAAAAGAGCAGAGAAATAGGTGTGTAATTTCTACTCAGTGGTTTCTTGCGTTGTGATGAACTGTCATAATTCAAAGGCAAGCTGTTAGTGGGGAAGAGAATCAAACATTTTGCACTCGGGTGACTTTGTCTAGCACGATGTTTACCATTGTGCAGTACAATGGGAGCTGTCGGCTCCCTCTAGATCCCCACTAGAATGGGCTTGGCAAGCCCATTCAG
Organism: Aquarana catesbeiana; assembly: GCF_042186555.1. Classification (NCBI taxonomy): domain Eukaryota; kingdom Metazoa; phylum Chordata; class Amphibia; order Anura; family Ranidae; genus Aquarana; species Aquarana catesbeiana. The sequence goes on along the minus strand of NC_133332.1, from coordinate 297,357,219 downwards.
CATAGCGGCACTCAGCATCCACCTGCCTCTAATGCACTAATGTCATGAACATGGGGCAAGCAGAGCTATACTTATCAATTCAGATATAAGTACAGTTATGCTCCGCTAATTAACACTTGAGAATTCCCGTCGTCAGTAAGCGAAGGCCTTCAGTAAGAAGGCACCTAACAATAGGTTTTATAAACGTATTCCTTTCTGTTAGATATGTGAGAAAGGCCCTGCGTCTTGACATCCATGTATTTTTTACACATGCTTACCTTTCTGTCACATATTCTACAAGCTTTAATAGCTTTATCAAATATGGTTGCAAAAGGACCGTGCAACCGAAAATAATACTATGCTTTCAATTGAGATGTCAAATACACATACTTCCAATAAAAAAAGTAATTTCTTTAGCAGTTATAAAGTCAGCTGCATATGTTAACTATGCTGTAAAGAAAAAAGACTACTGACAGGGTATTTTTTCCCTTTCACATGTATTCAGATATTTATCTGAAATTACTGTATAGAACTATTTGTATAATTCCAGGAATAATATGCAGAGTGATTGAGCAATTAGAAATACAAGCCTTGCTGTGTGTCACAAGCTGTAGAGGCCCTATACTTGTAATTTGTGTTACAAGTACTGATGTCTGCAAAGACTTTCCATGCCAAAAACAGGTCTAATGCTGCTCTGCCACCTACTTATTGTAAAAAGACAACAGTCCCTTCAGCACACTGATGATGCTTTAGTACTGAAAATGCTGCAGGTGGGACAATGGCTAAGTGTTTATTACTGCTCCCTTGCAGCACTGGGGTCCCAGGTTCATGTTCAGGTCAGAACACCATCTACGTGGATAGGGAAGCTGATGTGGCAGTACATCTGGTCCTGTTGTACTGGGCCCAGGCCTCATCAGCTAAACAGTGGGGCCCGGGCATCTTTTTTTTTCATTTCTACTTAAATGGATACATTTATTTTACTAGACCACACCCTCCCTCCTACTTGCTTACCAGGGCTTAAATTACATTTCCCCGAGCCCCATCATGTCAACAGAGAGGCCCAGAAGATTGAAGCAGAGGAGGATTTTTTTTTCCATTTTCAGGGTGTAGGCGGATAAAGTCAGTGTTGCTGTAATGCTGCACATGGGGGGGGGGGGGGGGGGGGATGGGGGGGGGGGGGGGTGTATCAGGATGGCTGTGCAGGGCCCCATGATTTCTAACGGCTGCATGTGATCCCTGTGCCTCCATGGATTTCCTGTGTACTCTGGTTTTCTCCCGCACTCCAAAGACATACTGGTAGGTTCGTTGGTTACTTTTTCCAGATCTACCCTAGTATGTGTGTGCGAGACTGCGAGTATGTATGCATGTGAGATGACATTAGATTGTAAGCTTCCTGGGGTCAGGGACTGATGTGAGTCAGTAAGTAAAGAACTGCATAAATTGCCAGCGCTATATACATATCTACTGTATATGTGTTGTGCTGCACTAATCACAAAAACAGTGCGGTAGTGCATTTGTTTTATAACTATATACATATCTGTAAGGCCTCATGCTCACTGGACGTTTAGCCACTGCAGCTGTTGGCCTCGCATAGAGTGGCAGTAGCACTGATCAGTGCCCATGTACCTTCCTCCAACATTTAAACACTGTAACTTCACTGAGGCTAAATGCATGAGGCCTTTTAAATAAGGTTTTTAGTGCAATAAGCTGCCACCCACTTTTAAATTAATGGATTGCTTTAACGTGACCTGTCACCTATAAAAGGGTGGCCATTATCATTGCAAAAGCAGCCCATCTTTACCTCCTCTGGCCCATATCTTAGCGCAGCACGGCTTCACTGCTCCCTGGCCACTGCAAGTATTTGACCCACTTGCATGATATAAAACCGGAGTTAGACTTACTGGTAACTCCTTTTCCAGTAGTTTTCCAGGACAGCCCTTGAGAGATGGAGTCCCTCCCATCGCCACAGGAAACGCATTGCCACAATTCAAAAGGTGGTCCCTGGTCAGTCATTTACCAAGAACCGAAGGATGGAACTGAAAAACATAACCATAACAGGTAATAACATTAATTCACAAACATAATTCAAGGGTGGGATTGTGCTGTCCTGGAAGACTACTGGAAAATGAGTTACCGGCAAGTCTAACTCCGGTTTTCCCCAGTCGTCTTCCAGGACAGCCCTTGAGAGGATCCCCAAGTACTCACCAGATCAGGGGGGACCACGGCTTGGGGGACTTTACTCCCAAAAGCCTGATCCTGACTGAACATTAAGTCTAGTCGATAATGCCTTGTAAAGGTGGAGAAGCTTGACCATGTGGCTGCTTTACATATTTGCCCTGGGGTGGCACCAGCTCTTTCTGCCCAGGATGCCGAAAGTGCCCTTGTGGAGTGCGCTTTAACACCCCCACGAGGATCTCTATTTATTGTTCTATAACCTTCTGCAATAGCTAGCCTGATCCACCTAGCTATAGTGACCTTAGAAGCTTTTTGTCTCTTACGTTGTCCAGAAAAAAGGACAAAAAGTGAATCTCTGATTCTAAATGGTTTGGTTGCCTCTAGGTACTCTATGATACACCGCTTCACATCTAGTAAATGAAATTGCTTCTCTTTTTCGTTTGAGGCGTTCTGACAGAATGAAGGGAGGACAATATCTTGTGACTTAAATGTAATTCATAACTATTTACAAAACCTTATTGAAGCTAATCTTCCCTTAAACCCAATCCACTTTCTCCTAAATTTGCCATTCCCAGGCCTCCCTAAACACGCCCAAAAATTAGCTGGCTTTATCCTTTTGGCAGCCAAACGAGCCATACCCTTGAGATGATTATCCCCATCCCCACCCACCCTCTCACAAGTCCTGCAAATATTGGAGCAAATTCGCAGAATGGAACACCTCACTGCTACTATTCACTATACACTTCCTCAATTTTCGAGGATTTGGAATCTGTGGGACCACACAGAGCTAAACCCCGGAAAAACTTCCCTCGCTCTCTAAGAGCACATTATTCCCTTGAACATATAGGGTAAATGCATGCCCTATCGGTTCCATCTGCATATTTCCCCGGAGATTCCATGGTGCACCCCACCTCCCCCCCCCTCTTTTCCTTTGTGGGAATCCCTTGGAGTGCCTCTGTCTGGTATAGGTGTTCCTGAGACCCCGCTAACCCCGAACCCAGTGAGCAACGACCCCTATGATGTGGATTACTAATATACCTAGACTGCCCCCTCCCTGGGTCCTTTCCCACCCTCTTATCCCTATCTACACTTTCTTTTCATGGTTTATATACCTGTCTTTTTGTTAACCTGTGAAATTTGGTAACACTGTGACCTGGCTTTAGAAATCTCAATTTATGCTAAATATTTTTCAAATGATTGTAATCATTTTGTACTGACAATTGTTTGACGTTACCTCTCTTTTGTATTTTCTTTGAAATTCTTTAATAAAAATACGATTTAAAAAAAAAAAAATGTAATCAGTCTTAGAGAGGCCTCTGAGATAGGTTCAAACGGTGTCCCCAAAAAGGTCCTGAGGATGATCGATAGGTCCCAGGTTGGAGTTATGTTAACTCTAACCGGTTTGTGTCTAGTGATTGCCTTACAGAACCTAGCAATAAGGGGATCTACCTGTAATCGTTTCTCTAGGTACACACTTAAGGCAGATATCTGAACTTTAATAGTACTAGGAGTTAACCCCCAGTCTATCCCTTCTTGGAGAAACTGTAGGATATTTGTTGTATCCTTGTTTACCTCACCCCGGCCATCCAACCAGATGTTAAACTTCCTCCAAACTTTTCTATAAATAGCTCGGGTGACCGGTTTCCAGCTCTGTAGTAAGGTCTGAACAATTCTTTCTGTTAGACCTTTGCTCCTCAGAATTTCTTCCTCAGTAACCACGCTGAAAGCTTCAGCATGGCTACTTGCGGATGTAAAAGAGGTCCCTGTGACAGGAGATCTTGTCTGCAGGGAAACCTCAGAGGAGGCTGGTCTGTCAACTTTAGCAAAGTTGTGAACCATGGCCTCTTGGGCCAAAATGGTGCCACTAGGATTAAACACGTTTCTTCTGCTAGAAACTTTGCTAGAACTCTCGGGATGAGGTGAAGTGGTGGAAACGCATAGGCCAAGTTGAAGGTCCAGGGGGTCTGTAAGGCGTCTACCGCCAAGGGTTGATCTCCTGGGCATAGTGAGCAGAAACTGGGAACTTTTGCATTCTCTTTGTTTGCTAATAGGTCCACTTCTGGTTTCCCCCCAGTGAGCTTCTATGTGGTTGAAAACTTCCGAGTGCCAAACCACTCTTGATTCAAAACTAGTTGTCAACTCAAGAAGTCTGCAGTGCTGTTCTGCTCCCCCTTCAGGTGTGTTGCAGAGATGGATTCTAGATTGGATTCTGCCCACTGAAATATGTGCTTGGCTACCAACATTAGCCGAGGACTTCTGGTGCCTTCCTGCTTGTTTATATAGGCTACTGCCGTCATATTGTCTGAGTGGACTTGTAGATGGTGACCTTGTATTGTGTTCTGAAACGCTAGTAGGGCTCTGAGGATGGCTGTTCCATTTGGAAGAGAATTGTTTCTCCTCTGGCTTCCACCTGCCCTGGGCCCAGCATGAGTTGAGATGGGCTCCCCAACCCTAACTGCTCACATCCGTGGTCAGTGTGAATGTGATAGGCAAGACCCAGAGTACCCCTTTGTACGTTTTTCGTGTCCTTCCACCACCAGAGGGAACGAGTTTTACTTTGGTGGGGATCGATACGTTTTGTTCCAGATCTTTGTCCTTTAACTGTTCCAACAAAAACCTCTGAAGGTCTCTGGTGGAACCTGGCCCATTGTACAGTCGGAATTGTTGCTGTCAAGTCCTGATGCTGACATCACCTCCCTCACTGTACATTTTATGCTGGTTTGAAGAAAAGACATCCTCTGCTTCAGATTCAATATAAGACTATCCTTTGATCCACGGACAGGATCTTGTAGCTCAAATACAGAATATTCTGTGTTCGGGTTGTTTTGAACTTTTCCAAACTGATTATACACCCCAATTGCAGACTGAGTTGTGTTAACTATAAAGCCCCATACACACTATCAGATTTTCTGCTGTTTTTTGTCTTCAGATTTACCAAAACCATGTAGTGCAAGGACCTGCCTGATTGCATACAAATTGAAACTCCTAAGGTTTGACCTCATATTATATGGTTTTGGTAAATCTGAAGGAAAAAATCAGCAGAAAATCTCATAGTGTGTATGGGGCTTTAGTCCTGACAAAGTTGTTTCTTCGAGTGGGTCATGAGGAGCAAGTCGTCTAGATACGGAGTGATCGAGTCTGACTGAAGTCTCAATGGAACTAGTGCTGCTCCGAGAACCTTGGAAAAAAATTCTCGGAGAGGACGACATTCTGAAGGTAAGTGTTCTGCACTGAAAGTGATAAACTTTGGTGTCTATCTGAATCGCCATGCAAAGACATTTCAGGCATTCCTTCCTTATTGGGATATGCAGATAGGCCTCCCTTAAATCCAGGGTAGCCATAAACACCTCTTTTTGGAGAAGATTCCTTATTGAGTAAATGGACTCCATCCAAAATCTTTTGTATCGGATGGAGAGGTTCAGGGGTCGGATGTTCATGATTAATCTGAACTTCCCTGACGGTTTTTTTTTTTTTACCACAAAGACGTGCAAGTAAAAACCGTCCCACTGTTCCTGAATAGGGACTGGTGTCAATTCCTTTTGATCCACCATCTCCGCTATTAGTAATGGTAAGGCCCTGGCCTTTTCTGAGTGTCTTGGAAGTTTTGTCACTAGAAATTTTGAGGGTGGGTCACTGTGAAATTCCAGCGCATAACCTCTTTTTATTATGTTTAAAACAAACTAGTTTGAGGTTCTCTTTTCTCACCGTGGGAGAAATTTTTTTTTTTTAGTCTTTCTCCCACACGGACCCTGATGTCACTGGGGTTTGGGGTTCTGAATTGGTTAAAAAGTATACCCCCTTTTCCTTTCCCTTTTTGCCCTGTCCAGTGCTTTTTGGGTTTGAACTCCTTTTCTGTTTTAGAGGGTTCTTTTGAAGGACGAAAAAAACTTCCTTTGAAAGTTTTTCTTTTTAGTGGGGAAAGTTTTTTCTTTTTTTCTCTAAGATGGTATCTAATTCAGGGCCGAAGACTAAGTCTCCAGTAAAGGGGAAACTGCATAGGCTTGTCTTGGACGCCGTGTCCCCCCCCCCCCCCCCCCCCCCAAGTTTTCATCCAGACTGACCTTCTGGCTGCGACTGAAAGTGCTGCAGTCATAGCCACAAATTTAACGAAATCAGTTGAAGCATCAGAAATGAAACTTGTCGCCTTGAAAAGCATAGGGAAAGTTTTTAGGAGCTCCCCTCTAGAAGTGCCTGCCTCTAGGTCTTCTTGTAGTTGTGACAACCAGAACTCAACATTTCTAGCTACACAAGAAGTGGCTAGAGCTGGCTTCAGGCCTGCCATTGAGGCATCCCAGGCACTCTTTAAGACTACGTTTGTTTTCCTGTCCATTGGGTCCTTTAAATGTCCCATATGCTCGAAGGCAAGGTCAGACTGTTTTCAACACTTTGGACAGTGGGGCGTCTAGTTTTGGACTTTTATTCCAGACTGCCTCTGGGTTCCCGTCAAAGGGGAATCTTCTTTTAAGAGTATTTGAAAAGAAAGCTTTCTTATCCGGCTCGGCCCACTCCTTACGGACAAGGTCAGAAAGTACATGTATAGGGAATACTTTTGCCTCATACATCTTATCATGTCTGGACAACTGAACTTCTTCCTCATCAATTCCCAGCGTATCATAAATAGCGCTCAGCTGCTTGTCCACTTCCTCAAGGGACAGCTTGTATTTTGTGGCTTTGTTAACTACAGCCTGATCCTTACCCCGGTCTGAGTCAGAAGATTCAGGCCTAACTAACACGGGGCTCTGCTCCCTGACTCTACGGGGCTCCCGGAGCTGGATGTTGTAGGGCCTGGTGAAGAGGGAATCGCAGCTGCACTACTGGAGGAAGCAGACGTGTTTACATCTGCGATTAACTCCCTGAGAGATTTAAAGGTTGACGCCATCTCATCTTTATAGGAGCTAAGGAATTTAGCCAAAGGAGAGTCTGCCTCTGATTTTAGTAAGCCTGCAATACACTGCCTGCATAAGGCTTTGTTAGAGCCTGAGGATAACTTGTTCCCACAGTTAGGGCACTTTTTGCGACCTGACTTGTCTTCCCTTGGAGCCTCCTTAGCCTGTAAATAAAAATAGATGATCTTAGCTTCAAACCTTTACCCTCTTTAAACACCCGTGCTGCAACCACCACTACTGCATATTCCCGGGACCACTATGGAGTATACTAGTCCCAGCCCTACTACGTACCAACATCTAAAAACCACAGTACAGGGCTTGCCCAGCAGCCTACCTGGGTTTGGCTAGGTGCCTGCATACGCCGCAGTGTCCTGGGGATTCGTCTCCATGGTCCCCCCTTCCTGTTCCGGATCTCGCCGCTAGTCTGGTATTGCTGGACGCTGGTCGGGATTAGTAGGCCCAGCCTGGGCTTTTCCCCTCATCCTTGCGTCCTGGAGACCAGGAACCGCAAATCTTGGCGCACAGTGATGAGGCGGTTCCGCCGGAAATGACGCAAACGGCGTCTCCGGCCCCCACTGCGATCGCAGCAAGGAGCTGAGATGGACGAATCCACCTGCACAGCTCCTGGGGCAAACCTGCGTCACCCTGCCACTTGCATACCTCGGCACTGGATGGGGGGGGGGGGGGCTTCTCCTGTTGTGCTAGGCGGTACCCGAGCCCAAAGAAAAAATGATAAGACTTCACTGGAACAAAAGGAAATGCCCCCTAAGTGGGACTTTGAAAGACCACCAACTCTGATGTAAAATAAATAACTTTAATGATATTGCATGTTTAATACAAATGGATAAAAAGACGAATAGCATCTATACAATACATACATGATACACAGAAACAAAACACAGAAAAAAATATCATGGTATACAAAAGAACATCAATACTCTCCAATGGGTAGTGTACCCTGATACCCGACACGTTTCCAGTCTTTTAAAAAAAGCACCTTCATGAGGGGTAGAGAGCGAAGTATACTCAGATAAATGTTAATTCAATTTGAATGATTCCATGTTCAAAATAGAAGGCAGGCACTGATATACATACACCATGCTTCACGCAGGATCTTGCTGTCTACAGGACATATGAGCGTCGGGTATCGGGGTACACTACCCATTGAAGAGTATTGATGTTCTTTTGTATACCATGATATTTTTTTCTGTGTTTTGTTTCTGTGTATCATGTATGTGTTGTACAGATGCTATTCGTCTTTTTATCTATTTGTATTAAACATGCAATATCATTAGTTATTAGTTATTAATTTTTACATCAGAGTTGGTGGTCTTTCAAAGTCCCACTTAGGGGGTATTTCCTTTTGTTCAAGTGCAATAGGGATGGAACTACCATACTCTGGATCTGACATGATAGAGGTCTCCTTTTCTTTGTAAGACTTCACTGGAGCGGATGGATAGGACCCAGTCCCCCTGTGCGGTCTCCACTCCCTTCAGGCAGCCCCTGAGAGATGAAGTCCCTCTCCTGGTTCCTCAACAACATGTTCCGATGGAGGAAACACAAATGACTGACCAGGAACCTGAGGGACCGCCTTTTTGAACTGTGGCAATGTGTTTCCTGTGGTGATGGGAGGGACTCTTTCTTAAGGGCTGTCCTGGAAGACGACTGGGGAAATACCTGTACCATCTGGGTGAGTCAAAGCCCTGCTTCCCCTGCGAGAGCAGTGTCGGGGTCCAGATCCGAACCTGGGACCTCTGCATTGTCTGGCTGTAACTCTTCTCTCAGTGCCACTGGAGATGCTTGGCAGCTCCCTGCCTGATCCCTTGGGCAACCTTGCTTTGTATCTTGTTTCTGGTAAGCCTCAAACTTTGTTCCTCCCTTGAACTAACTGATTTAAGCCATGTCTGTACTTCCTGTTTGCCGGATTAATGTACCAGCCAGTATCTTTTTCCTTTGAGTACTTGCAGCTGTCCTTATCTTAGCTGCCACTCATTATCGATCCTTGGACTGTTCGACTACACTTCTGTCTAACACTGTCCAGCTACTACTCGCTACTCACCCTTGGCTTGTTCATCAACTAAGCTTCTGTCTGATCCCATTCAGCTACTACTTGTTATTGACCTTGGCTTGTTCATCAACAATGCTATTGGTTGTTCCTTATCTACTTCATTAGGTACCTGACCCCCGCTTGCTCTATTACTACAGTGGCACAAACTGGCCTCAGACCCTGACTCTAAACCGTGTCATCCAGCGATGCCTGCCTTATCATACATCCTGTAATTATGAGTTATGAGCCAGAAAAAGGAACTACTGCACATGGCAGGAGGAGCAGGTATTCACACACCATTAAGTGTGAAATACCTGCAGTGGATAGGGAGCAGCGATGCAGCAGGGTTTTAGGACACAGGCAACCAGAAAAATAAATATAGATGGGCTTCTTTTACAGGGGCAATCCTCCTTCTATAAGTGACCTGAGGTTTAAGGTTTGCTTTATTGCAGCATGACTCTGTGCGCAGGAATACGCATGTTAACGCATGCACAAGTGTGAAGGGAGACCTAAAATGTGTGTTTTTTTTTTTTTGTTTTGGATAGAACCGGTTAAAAGCTATGCTATTTATGTCCAATGGGAGGGAGATTTCCTTTCATATTCTGTCTTGAAGACGCAAGTGAATCTATCTGGCGGGGACACACCGCAATAACATATGATGGGGTTTCATATTCCTCCCTATTCAATCCAAAAGACAAAAATAAATTGTTTTGGCTATGGTTACACTTTACTGCTTGCAGTCCAGGCAGTTCTGAGCGTTACTCCTACAAGTCCAGTGACACCATGGCCAATCTAGCCAGTGCACCGTCAGCCTATAAGTCAATGGGATACTTGGGCTAAGTGCCTAGACAGGACCAAGTGATGCCATTTTAGACAAGAAACTAGAGAAAATAAATTAAAACAACTTGACACATTTTTGATTTGCTGTAACAGACACTACCATATATTTAAAGGTACAATGTACACAACCTTTTTTTTTTCTTCCTTTTAATAGTTTGATGTACAAAATAAAAACTCAGTTTGATGATACATTGTTAAACCCCGGTTTGTTTTCTTAAAGTCTCTTTAGCAGATATTTTAACAGTTAAAATAATATTCATGAGCCACTAAGTAGCTAAAAAAAAACTGTCAGCTCTCCTTTAAACTTTCAATATTTTTCCATACCCAACCGATAAAAAAAACAGAGTTTGGATGAGTCTTGGGCATAATTGATTCATTACTCTCTCACTTGTATAGCAGGAAGATTTCATTGACTTGTTTGAAATGGATTCTGCAAATGTTTGCTTTAATGGATGGAAGTGTGCTACAGAATCAGGAATATATTTGTACAGCACTTTCAACAGCTTAAAGGAAGAAGCCTTGCCCGTGACTTTTTTTATACTGGGGAACAGGAGATATAAAATAATTAGAGAGACTGGCACATAGACCCGATTTAAATGTTTTGATCTATCGTCTTCCGAATCGGAAACTGAAGCCACCTTTTTTTCTATTGTAACCGTTCAACTCTTCAGCCAGTGATCCAAGGGCTGTGCCTACTCGTTTGTCAATTTGTGGTTCAAAGTCATCAACGTCATTCCCTTCGTCTCTCCTACCAAACCTAAACCTGAAGCCGGCTCTTTCTTTACCGAAACCTTGGAGTTCCTTGGCTACACTGAACAGTGATGCCGGGTCTGTTGATTTCTTATCTCTCGGGTTTGCAAGATGTTGGAGGTATGTTGGGCTATTCTCATCCCTGTCAGTCAGTATTTTCCACAGCGTAATCTTCTCCCAAGGTTCACCGTCCTCCAAGCTTTCCTGTAGGCCAAAGCAGGATCCAAGTACCATTAGGAGCAGGAGAGACAGTCCACTAGCGCCCTTCATCTAGAGGATAAGACAATAGATCACCATTACAATGCATCTCCAGCAGTAATTAGAGAGTAAAGTGTCTGTCCAGCCAAAACCTTTTTACTTTGGGATAGAGTAGGGAAGGGTTAGAGCCTCTGATAGTTTCTATTTTCTATCTAGGACTCCATTAATGGGGTGTAACCTCCCTTCCTGTCCTGCTAACAGGGTTTTCCCAAACAGAAAGTGAGAGGAATTCACCAACCGAAAACTTTATTTTCCATATTTGTCCCCGTTGCAGGTTTTGCAGGTTTTTTTTTTTTTTTTTACTTCCTATCTATTGAAGTGTTGTCAGCAAGACAAGAAGTGAGCGTAAAAGTTTCCACCAGAGCCCCAGATAGCAGTAAGAATTTAACATAAGTTGTAATCCGTTCCCACTCTGCATGATATGGTGTTCATAAAAAAAAAAAAAACATTTTATTTAGTTTCAAAGTTTGTTGTGAGCCACAAGAACCAATGAGCCTTCTTTTTAAGTATGTTAGAAGATGGGTCCAAGAATCACAGACAGGCCCCTTGTATCCCTAAAGTTGGTCCATGAAAACTTTAAAGAAGTTTGTTTGGGTCAAGCTAGCCCAAACAAACTATTTGCTACATTAACGTGTGCACCCGCTGAGCACGCTGTATAAACTGTATGTAGCCTCAGCTACTTGAAGCATACAGCACTGTGTTCCCCATGTGTATGATGAGGCCTTCCTGTTTCATATCCGGAACAAAATAGCGCTGGACTGAGTGGCACACAGCCATTCATAGGCCGCTTTGTATTTGATCAATACAAATACAAAACTTCCTTTTGACTGGCTGAGTCAGAGAATGTGACATCATCCGACTGCCTTGTCAGCCAGAAGAAGCTTTGTATTCATTGATAAAATACAAATCTGCTTTTGAATGACGGAGTGCCGCTCAGCCTGACGCTCGTCCCAAGTCCGGAATACAGTGCTGTATACTGTATGTTAATCCAAGTGTTGCACTATCCATATAAAATGCATACATATCTCATATATATATATATATATATATATATATATATATATATATATATATATATATATATATATATATATATATACACACTCACATATATACACACAATTGACAATTGTCAAATCAAAATAAAAAGCTCATATAAACCAACAATTAAATATGCAAAATAGAAAAGTTCATATATGGTCCAGTGAAGTCCATCAGATAAAGAGAAAGTGCTCTTGTGCAAAAAGTTCATTAATATGCATACGTGTTAGAAAGATTCCATGCTCCAATGTGGAAAAAGATGACACCCACAACCAGAAGTGCACACCCCACTCACAAGCCGCTTACCAGCTGCTATGACTCCGAGAGTCTGGCTGCACATTATCCCAGTATCCCGATGGGATGGATGGATATCAGGAACCGGAACTCCAAGGAGGATTATCCTATAACCAGGATGGTCAACATTAAGCTCAGTAAGAGAGAGAGAGAAACACAGGAGGAACTCAGTGTAGTAATTACTAGTTCAAGGCTTTTTAATGAGGGTTAAAACTACAAAATAGGCAGGGGTAAAATTGCATGTATTGCAGTATATCACATATAGGCACCCCAGGTAGGTACAGTAAGGTCACCACTATAGCTACCAATGTATTTCCTTCAAAAGAACATTCTCAAGGGATAGAGGAGTATATTTGTCGACATAATGTGGGTGCAGCTATCACCAGGATAATTTGCTTGTTTGTTTATGGACACTGCGCAACTTAATTTGGAATTTGTTATACTGTATGTAGCTGAGGCCCCCGTGGGCGCACATACTAGTGTAGCAAATAGTTTGTTTGGGCCACCTTGGCCCAAACATTTTAAAGTTCCCCTGGGTCCACTTAGGCCTACAAGGGGCCCTGTCTGTGATTTTTGGACCCATCTTCTGACATACTGAAAAAAAATGCTCATTGGTTCTTGGTGAAAGTAAAGTTGTAGATCAGCTTTAAACTTTTCAAACTGTAAGGATATCTAGTGTGAGTGCATCTAACATTTGAAGGTAAACAATAATGGGGGGAGATTATAAAAACTGGAACAGACATAATCTGGAGCAGCTGTGCAATGCAGGCAGTTCACTTCTAGTTAAGCTTGGAAAATGAAAGACACAAGCTGATTGGTTGCCATGCACAGCTGCTCCAGATTCTGTCTGCTCTAGTTTTGATCAATTCTCCTCAGTATTTTTAGCAATTTATTCTTATAGTTTCACAATTCTAGATACCTGTTCTTGTTTTTTTGTAATAAAAATAACTATAGAGATATGAAGACTTGCCATTGGGTGAAAACTGCATTTCAATGCAATCACTCAGTCCTTAACCACTTAAGCCCCGGACCATTTTGTAGGCCAAAGACCAGAGCACTTTTTGCGATTCGGCACTGCGTCGCTTTAACCGACGATTGCGTGGTCGTACGACGTGGCTCCCAAACAAAATTGACGGCCTTTTTTCCCCACAAATAGAGCTTTCTTTTGGTGGTATTTGATCACCTCTGCGTTTTTTATTTTTCGCGCTATAAAGCAACAATTTTGAAAAAAAAAATGCATAATTTTTTACTTTTTGTTATAATAAATATCCCCCAAAAATATATAAAAAAAAAATATTTAGAATACAGTTTAGGCTGTGTTCTAATACATATTTTTGGTAAAAAAATCGCAATAAGCGTTTATTGATTGGTTTGAACAAAAGTTATAGCATCTACAAAATAGGGGATAGTTTTATGGGATTTTTATTAATAATTTTTTTTTTTACTAGTAATGGCGGCGATCTGCCATTTTTATTGTGACTGCGACATTATGGCGGACAGATCGGACACTTTTGGCGCTATTTTGGGACCATTTACATCTATACAGCGATCGGTGCAATTAAAAATGCATTGATTACTGTGTAAATGTGACTGGCAGTGAAGGGGTTAAGTGTGTCCTAGGGAGTGATTCTAACTGGGGGACTGTGTGTGACACGACACTGATCACCGCTCCCAATTACAGGGAGCTGTGATCAGTGTCACTAGGCAGAACGGGGAAATGCTTGTTTACATCAGCATTTCCCCATTCTCCCTCTCCGTGAGACGATCACAGGTATCCCCGCGGACATCGAGTCTGCGGGACCCACGATCACACACACAGAGCTTGCGGCGGAGGCAAACCGCTTCTTAAAGGACAACGTACAGGTACATTAATATGCCTGTACGTGCCCTTCTGCCGACGTATATCGGCGTGAGCCAGTCAGCAAGCGTTTAAAGCAGTTGTAAACCCTGGGGAAAAAAAAACTAAGAAAAAAACCTGCAAGACATAACAAGGCATAATGAGCTAGTATGCATTGCATACTAGCTCATTTAGAAATACTTACCTTAAAACGAAGCCCGTCCAGTGGCGCCCACAGTGTCTGGTGGTATGCTCTGTGTACAGTGTCTGGTGGTATGTTCTGTGTACAGTGTCTGGTGGTATGTTCTGTGTACAGTGTCTGGTGGTATGTTCTGTGTACAGTGTCTGGTGGTATGCTCTGTGTACAGTGTCTGGTGGTATGCTCTGTGTACAATGTCTGGTGGTATGCTCTGTGTACAATGTCTGGTGGTATGCTCTGTGTACAGTGTCTAGTGGTATGCTCTGTGTACAGTGTCTGGTGGTATGCTCTGTGTACAGTGTCTGGTGGTATGCTCTGTGTACAGTGTCTGGTGGTATGCTCTGTGTACAGTGTCCGGTGGTATGCTCTGTGTACAGTGACTGGTGGTATGCTCTGTATACAGTTTGGGGTTTCAATGAGCAGTCATGGATCGGGAATAACACCCTCCAAGCTGCTATTGTAGAGTTCTAGAATACATCTGCCTTTCATAATAACCTTCCAGAACATCCGAAAATCTTTAAGAACAAAATAGAAATCCATCGGTGGTACACACATAATGGCGGCTGATCCTCAATCCACATTCTTTCATTTAAATGACGCACATCTGAAATGCAAATGTGCAGTTTTGGGTTGAGGAAGGCCGCGGTGTTTGTAAACTCTGCAGCAGTCTCCATATAGATATGAGCTGTATCCACCTCTGTTTTCTCTAACTCTGAAGACACAATCACAGCATTGGACCCCCAGATCTGAGAGGTAGGTATAGGGGGGTACACACAGACACACAACACTTGCCTTCATGAGAAGCGTCAGATGTAGGCAGAGGACCCTGAGGTCACCTTCTTTTTCTGATGTCCCAGGATCCTTCTAGATTCCCTACAGCTGCCTGTCAAAGAGCAAAGCAAGGAGCTCCCTGTTAGATGCCGGACATCTTCCCTTGTGTTTCTTCCAGGTTCCAGCACTATGAGTGGCCGGAGCCGCAAAGACGTCACTCCTACGTATGCGCGCCAGAGCCACCTTTTACTGCAAAGGCTCTGAAGGTGCGGCACAGTAAGCCGGCCATTCAGAGTGCATGTGCCGATGATGTCATTGGCTGCACGCACTCTGAATATCTCCTAAACTCTGAAAGTTTAGGAGATATTCACAGTACCTACAGGTAAGCCTTATAGGCTTACCTGTAGGTACAAGTAAAAAATAAGACTTTACTTTCACTTTAACAACTGCTGAGATATGATTTCAGCCACATATAGAGTGCGTTGTTTTAAATTTGTCCCTCAACTTAAAAACTTGTATTGGGTAAAGGAGCAGTAAAGCACAACCATTGTGTAGACCTGCAAAGGAGGAGGTGGAACCTGTGTATGTAATAAGTACATGATAGTTGCCTGCTTTTAGGAGATTGCAAATTTGAAGTATTTACAGTGTGCTGTTCACATTTACATTTACATTCACACACACACACACACTACACACAGCGCGTATAATAAGTATTTAAAACGAGTAAATATATTTCTAAAGGTGCTACTGACATGATATTTTCACCACCTGTCAGTAACAACCCATGCCATCCATTCATACAAAGAAACAAAAACAAATTAAGTTCAGAAAAGAAATTATGTGTAATAAAATGGAATGACACAGGGAAAAAGTATTGAATACGCTAACTGAAATGTATTTAATACTTAGTACGAAAATCCTTTGTTGGTAATGACAGCGTCAAGACACCTCCTGTATGGAGAAACTAGTCGCATGCATTGCTCAAGTGTGATTTTGACCCATTCTTCCACACAAACAAGAATCTTGAAGGTTCTGTGGGCCTCTTTTATGAACTCTGATCTTTAGTTCTTTCCATGGATTTTCTATTGGATTCAAGTCAGATGATTGGCTGGGCCATTCTAACAGCTTTATTTTCTTTCTTTGAAACCAATTGAGCAATTCCTTGGCTTTGTGTTTGGGATCATTGTCCTGCTGAAATGTCCACCCTTATGTCATCTTAATCATCCTGGTAGATGGCAGCAAATTTTTATTAAGACTGTCTATATTTTTATAGGTATATTTTTCTAGTCATCCTTCCTTCAATGACGTGAAGTTTGCCAGTACGGTATGCTGAAAAACAGCCCCACACCATGATGTTCCCACCTCCAAATGTCACTGTTGGTATGGGGGTCTTTTTGGGGTGATGTGCAGTGCCATTTGACCTCCAAACATGCTGTGTATTATGGCGTCCAAAGAGTCCAATTTTGGTCTCATCTGACCAGACTATATGCTCCCAGTATTTCACAAGCTTGCCTAAATGTTGTGCAGCAAACTTTAAACGAGCTTCAACATGCTTCAGCAATGGAGTCTTGCATGGTAAGCGTGCATACAGGCTATGGCGGTTGAGTGCTTTCCTTATTGTTTTCTTTGAAACAATTGTACATACAAATTGCAGGTCTTTCTGAAGCTCTCCACAAGTGGTCCTTGGCTGTTGGACAACTCTTCTGATAACTATTTTCACTCTTCTTTCAGAAATTTTGCAAGGAGCACCTGGTCATGGCTGGCTTGTGGATAAATTATGTTCTTCCCTTCTTCCCACTTCCGGATTATGGCCCCAACAGTGCTCACTGGAACATTCAGAAGTTTAGAAACCCTTCTGTAACCAATGCCATCAGTGTGTTTAGCAACAATAAGGTTACGAAGGCCTTGAGAGCGCTCTTTGCTTTTACCCATCATGAGATGTTTCTTGTGTGACACCTTGGTAATGAGACTGAAACAGCTGATATTAATTTGCATTGACAAGGGGCAGGATTGCTTTAATTACTGATAGATTTCAACCGGTGTCTTGGCTTTCTATGCCTTTTTGTACCTCCCTTTCTTCATGTGTTCAATACTTTTACCCTGTGACACTTCTGAACATTTGTTTTGGTTTCTTTGTGTGTATGGATTGCATGGGTTGTTACCGACATGTGGTGAAAATTCCATGTCAATAACACCTTTTTCTTTATCATACATAATGGGACACAGAGCCATAGTTATTAACTTAATGGGTATATAGGCACCTTCAGGTGATGGACACTGGTATACACAATACAGGAAGTTGGCTCCCCTATATAACCCCTCCTCCCTCTAGGAGTACTTCAGTTTTTTTGCCAGTGTCTAAGGTTTTGGTGAAGATGTGCTCTGGAGGTATACCATGCTGGATTTAAACAGCCTCTATTGACTGGATCCATCCAAAGTGCCACTAAGGCCAAGTTGGATGGTACACAGGCCTCGCATAAGAAGAACAAGGTTTTGCCTGTAATGCCTCTCTTTGTAGGGCTGGACCCCAGGACCCAGGACTTTTTTGGTCATGCTACATTACCTAAAATTTTCCTGAGGGGTGCTATACAGGTCCAAGGCAGTGGCCCCCCTATAATAGGGACCCGGTCCTTGAAGGTTTGCTAACACAGCCCGCCATGATGGATGACGTTTGGATCTGTCTGTTACAGCAGTATCCTGCAGCGAGGAAAACGTAAGGGAAGAAGCCTAGGAACTGTAAAAAGTCCACCTATGCTTTTTTCTTACATAAGTAAAAATGTTGTCATGCCTAATGTCTCCACTAGAGGGAGTAAATGCACACCTTAGTACGTTGCTTCTCAGTCAGCTCAGAAGTCCCAGCTAAACAGCACGTGTGTGGTCTCAGCAAGCCAGGGGGAATCCTCATCTAGAACATTTCCCCCCTGGGGGAGGGAGGAACAACTGTAGCTTGTATCCCCCCCACCCCTTAGGGGGTGCGGCGGTGGCAGCGGCTTTTCATTTAGAGCTTATTCTTCTATTCCCAAAGAAAGTTTTTAAACTTCCCGCCTCCCAGCCCTCCCTTGCCTCCCCTCTCTCCAAGGAGCGTATCAATGCCGTCCATGCGTGCGTGGACGTGGTCTAGGGCTAATTAAAACAAAGGGGGGACATTGATCAAAGTAGGGGGCATGGCTTACGGGCGTGGCACCATGCGCGGGACGCAAGTACACGAGGAGCACACGGCGCAGGCGCTGGGGACGGAGACAGACGCTCACAGCTGCAGTGGACACACAGGACACAAGAGCGCTGGGTGCACGTAGGGGATGCAGGCATTTCCAGTACAGAAAATAACATTGATAACAACTAAAGCTGAACTTTATTAGCATTGTTTTTTGCTAAACTATTTTGCTAAGTGGGTTGTGCATTAGCTTACTGCCTCTGTTTTTTTGTGCTCAGCACTATGGCTCCCAAAAAAGACACCCCAAAGGTACCAAAAATTCCACCCCAGGCGCTGGCAACTCCAGTCGTGTCTCCACACTGTCATCCTCGCCATACCAGACATACCTCGATACCACATATGGCAAGCCAGGGTGAGTCTTTGGGACCAATTGGTGGTGCAACTGCTTCTCACATTTCAGCCCCTGTATACGTGACTGAAGATACGTTTTCCTCCGCCCTGCAGGGCCTAGAAGGAAGATTAGTGACTTTAATCGCATCCGCTATCCAAAAGGATAGGAAGCGTGTTAGATCCCCCTCCCCCACTTCAGACCCCTTACCAAGGAAACAGTGGGTAGAGGATGAGGGGTTTCCCTCAGGTGATCAGGAAGAAGGGCAAACAGATTACTCCTCTGCAGAGGAAACAACGGTACATGAGCCTTTTTCAGCCTCGCAATCTGAGAAATTGCTGATACAATCTCTTACAGAGATGGTTCGTGCCTCTTTCAAGCTACCTCTAGCAGAGTCAGCTGATAGTTCTGTTCCTTCTTTAGGTTCCTTAAAACCTTCACAGCCTTTTCATGCGTTTCCTGTACATGCATTATTAGAAAAGCTTATTTATACTGAATGGGATCACTCATATAAGCATTTTCTCCCTCCAAAGAGATTCACAGCACTCTATCCCATGGAGGAGAAATTCACCAAAAGATGGAAGGTACCAGCAGTTGACCCTGCGATTTCCAGTGTGACTAATAGTCTAACTTGTCTAGTAGACAATGCACAAATGCTTAAAGATCCAACTGATAAAAGATTGGAATTTCTGTTAAAATCCTCTTTTTCCTTGGCAGGTGCGGTTACTCAGCCTGCAGTCGCTGCAATAGGCATCTGTCAGTCCCTAAGGGACCAGTTTGACAGGCCCTTATAGAGGTCCCTGCACAACAGGCCTGCAATTTGGCCGAACTACCAAAGGCACTATGTTTTGCCATAGACCTAATGAAAGATTCTATTCACCAGGTGTCCCACCTTGTGCTTGTGCTAGTACACATGCGTAGGACCTGTGGTTAAAAAATTGGTCAGCCCAAGCACCTTGCAAAAGGCTTCTGACTAGTGTCCCTTTTCATGGGGATCGACTATTTGGGGAGGATTTGGACAAACACATCCAAATGATTTCTAGTGGGAAGAGTACTCTTTTGCCAGTCAAAAGAAAGTATCAACGTCCTTCATTTAAACTGACTTTTTCCCCTGCGCCAGGGGCATCCGTCTCTAGGCAGTGGCGACGGCCTCCACCGTCAGACTCTAGAGGAAAGCTTCAGGGTCAGGCCCAGGCACAGAAGAAGACCTGGGGCCGGAAATCTGCAAAGCGGAATACTAAAGTCTCATTATGAAGAGGAACGCCCCCCCCCCTCGCTAGAGTGGGGGGAAGACTTCTGCAATACTCAGAAGTCTGGCAAGAGGAAATTCAGGACAGATGGGTCATCTCCACGGTGTCTCTAGGATACAAACTAGAATTTCGGGAGTTTCCACCATCTCGTTTTCTGAGATCAGACGTTTCCAAAGATCCAGGGAAAAGGAAATCTCTGTTTCAGGCATTAGACCGATTTCTAGCTCAGGGGGTGATCATACAGATCCCCACGGAAGAGCAAGGTTTGGGGTTTTATTCAAACCTCTTTACGGTACCAAAACCGAATGGAGATATCAGACCCATTCTAGATCTAAAGAATCAAAATCAGTTCCTGAAGATCCGCTCCTTTCGCAGGGAGTCAATCAGGTCAGTAGTTTCTATCCTACAAGGAGGAGAACTTCTGGCGTCTGTCGACATCAGGGATGCATATCTGCATGTCCTTATATTTCCCGCTCACCAAAGATTTCTGCAGTTCGAAGTAGAACAGCAGCACTTTCAGTCTGTAGCCTTGCCCTACGGGCTAGCCACAGCACCCTGGGTGTTCACAAAAGTACTGGCCCCACCTCTAGCCAGGTTAAGGGCACAGGGCCATAACAGTCTTGGCGTACCTAGATGATCTATTGCTAATAGACCAATCGGTGGCTCGTTTGGAGCAAAGTGTACACATTACAACCAATTACGTGAAAAGTCTGGGTTGGATTCTCAACCTAGAGAAATCTTCCTTAAAACCGCTAAAAAAACTAGAGTATTTGGGTCTGATCAAAGATACACCCCGGAAAAAGGTGTTCTTGCCTCAGGCAAAAATCAACTTCATAAGAGAGTTGGTGTGGATGGTCAGGTCGAAAGGAGATCCCTCCATTCACCTTTGCATGAGGTTGTTAGGAAAGATGGTGGCTTCATTCGAAGCAGTTCCCTATGCCCAGTTCCATTTGAGACTTTTGCAAAACAGTATTCTATCTGCTTGGAACAAAACGATCCAAGCTTTAGACTTGCCAATGCGGCTGTCCCCAAGAGTGTCCCAAAGCCTCAATTGGTGGTTACTAACCCAGAATCTGCTAAAAGGAAAATGCTTCAGACCAGTTATCTGGAAAGTGGTAACGACAGACACCAGCCTTTCAGGCTGGTGAGCAGTACTAGAGAAAGCAACTGTCCAGGGACAGTGGTCAAGAACCGAAAGAGCCTTGCCCATCAATATCCTAGAGATTCGGGCAGTGCCTCTGGCTCTGAAGGCCTGGACTTCCAGTTTACAGGATTGTCCTGTCAGGATCCAATCCGACAATGCCACAGCGGTGGCCTATATCAATCACCAAGGGGGCACCAAGAGTCCTGCAGCGCAGACAGAGGTGAACCATATTCTAACTTGGGCAGAAAGGAATGTTCCATGCCTGTTGGCAGTCTTCATCCCGGGAGTAGAGAATTGGCAGGCGGACTACCTGAGTCGCCAGCAGTTATTCCTGGGGGAATGGTCTCTTCACCCCGACATTTTTCGGGCTGTTTGCCAAAGATGGGGTACTCCGGACGTAAATCTTCGAGCGTCCAGATTCAACATGAAGTTAGTCAACTTTGTGTCCAGAACAAGGGATCCACTCACATGCAAGACAGATGCGTTGGTGACCCCGTGGGATCAGTTTTCACTGATCTATGCATTTCCCCCTATTCAGTTGCTGCCTCGACTTCTTTGCAGGATCAAGCTGGAAAGAAAGCCGGTATTTCTGGTAGTACCAGCATGGCCCAGAAGGTCATGGTATGCAGAAATCGCAATCGGTGGAGGATCCATGGTCCTTTCCACTACGGCCAGACCTACTCTCACAGGGGCCGATATTCCATCCTACCTTGCAAACGCTAAATTTAACGGCTTGGCTATTGAAACCCACATTCTAAAGAAATGTGGGCTTTCGGGGTCAGTTATCTCTACTTTAATTAATGCAAGTAAGCCAGCTTCCAGAACTAAATATTATAGAGTCTGGAGGGCTTATGTTTCCTGATGTGAATCCAAGGGTTGGCACCCTCGGAGATATATCATAGGTAGAGTTCTTGCCTTTCTACAATTAGGGGTAGAGATGACGTTGGCCTTGAGTACTATTAAGGGCCAAGTCTCAGCTTTATCGGTCTTATTTCAAAGACCGCTTGCTACACATTCTTTACACACACACACATATATATATATATATATATATATATATATATATATATATATATATATATATATATATATACAGTGCCTTGCAAAAGTTTTCACCCCCTTTGGCTTTTTACCTGTTTTGGTACATTACAGCCTTTAGTTCAATGTTTTTTTTAATCTGAATTTAATGTGATGGATCAGAAAACAATAATCTAAGTTGGTTAAATAAAATTAGAAAAATATATACATAAAACTATTTTTCAGAAATAAAAAACTGTTAATTGGCATGTGCGTATGTATTCACCCCCTTTGTTATGAAGAGCATAAAAAGCTCTGGTGCAACCAATTACCTTCAGAAGTCACATAATTAGTGAAATCATGTCCACCTGTGTGCAATCTAAGTGTCACATGATCTGTCATTACATATACACACCTTTTTGAAAGGCCCCAGAGGCTGCAACATCTAAGCAAGAGGTACCACTAACCAAACACTGCCATGAAGACCAAGGAACTCTCCAAACAAGTAAAGGACAATGATGTTGAGAAGTACAAGTCAGGGTTAGGTTATAAAAAAAGTCCAAATCCAAGAGATGGCCACACACCAAAACTCACAGACCGGGCAAGGAGGGCATTAATCAGAGAGGCAGCACAGAAACCTAAGTTAACCTTGGAGGAGTTGCAGAGTTCCACAGTAGAGACTGGAGTATCTGTACATAGGATGACAATAAGTCGTACGCTCCATAGAGTTGGGCTTTATGGCAGAGTGGCCAGAAGAAAGCAATTACTTTAAGCAAAAAACAAAATGGCACATTTTGAGTTTGCGAAAAGGCATGTGGGAGACTCCAAAAATGTATGGAGGAAGGTGCTCTGGTCTGATGAGACTAAAATTAAACTTTTTGGCCATCAAAGAAAACGTTATGTCTGGCGCAAACCCAACACATCACATCACCCAAAGAACACCATTCCCATAGTGAAACATGGTATGGTGGTGGCAGCATCATGCTGTGGGGATGTTTTTCAGCAGTCGGGAATGGGAAACTGGTCAGAGTTGAGGGAAAGATGGATGGTGCTAAATACAGGGATATTCTTGAGCAAAACCTGTACCACAAACCTGTACCACTCTGTGTGTGATTTGAGGCTAGGACGGAGGTTCACCTTCCAGCAGGACAATGACCCCAAACACACTGCTAAAGCAACACTTGAGTGGTTTAAGGGGAAACATGTAAATGTGTTGGAATGGCCTAGTCAAAGCCCAGACCTCCATCAAATAGAAAATCTGTGGTCAGACTTAGATTGCTGTTCAAAAGCACAAACCATCCAACTTGAAGGAGCTGGAGCAGTTTTGCAAGGAGCAATGGGCAAAAATCCCAATGGTAAGATGTGGCAAGCTCATAGAGACTTATCCAAAGCGACTTGGAGCTGTGATAGCCGCAAAAGGTGGCTCTACAAAGTATTGACTTTAGGGGGGTGAATAGTTAGGACAAAATAACAGAAAAAGTCATTGTGCATATTTGTTTGCTTCACAAAAAAAAAAAAAAAATATTCAAAGTTGTGGGCATGTTCTGTAAATTAAATTATGCAAATCCTCAAACAATCCATGTTAATTCCAGGTTGTCAGGCAACAAAACATGAAAAATGCCAAGAGGGTGAATATTTTTGCAAGGCACTGTGTGTGTGTGTGTGTATGTATATATATATATATATATATATATATATATATATATATATATATATATATATATATATATATTCTATGCAATGTCTTGAAATTTTCCACATTTTGTCATGTTACAACCAAAAACGTAAATGTATTTTATTGGGATTTTATGTGATAGACCAACACAAAGTGGCACATAATTGTGAAGTGGATGGAAAATGATGATAAATGGTTTTCAAAAAGTTTTACAAATATGTGAAAAGTATGGCGTGCGGGCGTGGCCTGGACGGCGATGTGAGCGGACGTGCGAGACTGTAGCTCCGCTGCCGGCAGATCCTTCTTCACCCATCCTGTATGATAAGAACATCGAAATCCGCTCCAAAACAACCAGGGACCGGGCACGGACTTCCGAGCACATCATGTCCCCGCCAAAACGAACCAACGCAGCCTCCTCTTCCCTCGAGAGATACCGCAGGACGGAGCGGGATGCAGAGGGCCAAGATGGCGCCGCGCCAGCAGAGCACACAGCTTCTCCCTCAGGACAAGCGACTAATGACACCAGTAAGGTACTCGAGGCAATCTCTCTATGTCAGTCCACTTTAACAACTAAAATAGAGGAGGTGAAGGTGGACATTTCGCTAATTAGACAAGACATGTCAAAAATTAGGGAACGGGTCACTGAGGCTGAGACTAGAATCGGGCGGGTGGAGGACACGCTATACCCTATGCAGAACTCACAGGAGGACATACAACGTCAGCTACAACAGTTGGCACAGAAACAGGATGATTTGGAGAACCGGACCCGCAGGTCCAATCTTCGGTTTATTGGACTGCCAGAGGGCTCAGAGGGCACTGACCCAGCCACCTTCTTAGAGCAACTTTTGATTAAAACGTATGGGAGAGAGGCATTTTCAACTACTTTTGTAGTGGAACGCACCCATCGAATGCCGGCCCGACGCCCACCAGAGGGGGCACCCCCGCGCACATTTATTGCAAAGCTGTTGAACTTCAGGGACCGAGATGCGGTCCTAAGGCTGGCAAGACTGAAAGGAAACATCCCATTTCAATCCGGTTCCATCTCAGCGTTCCCGGACTTCTCAGCGGAGGTCCAGCGCCAAAGAGCCCGGTTCTCCGACATAAAACGTCACCTGAGAGCGCATCATATAAAATATGCAATGCTTTTTCCAGCCCGCCTTCGTGTGGTGGGTGAGGATCGTGTTCACTTCTTTGATGACCCAAACCTGGCCTCCACATGGCTGGATCAGCAAGATGCGCAGAGAAATCGCCCTGCCTGATGCATACCCTCGCGGCCGGTCAAAGTAAGTGACACTGCACTGCTCCTTAAACTGCGATATTTCTTATAACCCCTCTGACCCACTCCCATAGATGTACCTTCACTGACCCCACGGACGCGGATTGTCTACGGAATATTATACTCTTCGGCCCTGAATCTACCCTCTATACACCTAGGCCCTCCACCGACAAAATTCTACAATGCCAACGTGCCTCATACACTGCTCCAGATCCATACGTACTTTACCACAGGATCTTTAAGTTTCCCGTACAAGTGCCTTCACGATAACCAACACTGGAACAGCCTGTCACTTTGGATCATTCCACCAATATTATACCCTATTTTTTCCTCCCCCCCTTTCTTATATCCCCCACTTTGCCTAAACCCTTGTTTTACCACCAACTATACTTTATCGGATTACAAAGGACTGCCACGACCCCACCATTACCTATGGAGTACGAGGACTTTTTCCTGGCTAAATACAAAGTCTCTTCACCACATGTCATAGTAAAAATGGTTCCTACCATACGGAAACTCTCCTATTCGCCGCATAATTGACGCTACGTATGGTTCATCGCTGGTGTAATACCCAGTATTTGTTCGCCCCCAAAGGGTGTTTGCTTATGTCGCCACTGTCGTTGCCCAATAGGCTCTTGACGGTGCTGACCTGTTTAATGTGCACCTGTTTTTTGTTCTTGCCTTTTCGTTTTAATTTACCTGGCAGTAACACCCTTCTTCCTTACAGGTGCACTAGGTTTGGGTTATATGCCCCAGTCAAGTTTGGGCGACTGAGGGCAGGGAGGGCGGGGAGGGAAAAAGTTAAAGTTCAAGTTAAGCTACGAAACATGTATAACAACTTGCAATGCACGGTAATGAATATGTATGTGTACTGTTATATGGAGGAGGGAAGAGCAACTGAGATCACCTTGGGAGGATGGGGGATGGCATGCGCCCCTAACAAGCACCATAAATTAATCCTAAAAGAAATATGGAAATGCTACTCAAATGGCTAATTTGAAATTCCTTATTTGGAATATCCGTGGGATCCGAGACAAACTTAAACGCACGGCTGTCTTCACCTGCCTTAAAACGTACCGTGCAGACATCACGGTTTTAGTTGAGATGTTACAGGACAGCTCCAGCTCGCGCTGAAGCGGCCATGGGTAGGCTGGGCGTTTCATGCCACTCACACTCCCTACTCCCGCAGGGTCTCAGTACTTATAACTAAAACTGCTCCCTTTGTATTGATCTCAGTACGTACAGATCCCCACGGCAGCTATGTTTTCATACATTGCACATTATATGGCTCCCAATACTTGGTTATGGCATTTTATATACCCCCACCGTATAAATCCAATCTAATCACGGAAGGCCTACTATATATGGCTCAACACCCCAATATACCCGCTATCTGGATGGGGGACTTTAATAAGGTATTGAATCCCCAGATAGATAGAACACAATCAAACCAAAATGTCCACCTCTCAGATACCACCAGACTAGGACGCACACTAAAAGAATTCTCGCTGACTGACGTCTGGAGATACAAACACCCCCATGATTTAATGTACTCGTGTTTTTCGGCAACTCACTCCACTATGTCCCGCATCGACCTTATTCTAGTTTCTGACACGATACTCCCCAAACTAATAGACTCAGGATATCACACTAGATCTCTCTCTGACCACGCCCCTTGCTGGACAACACTGCAATTGACCCAGCACGTTGGTCCTCGTACATGGCGTTTACACCCCTTCTGGTTGTCAATGGTAAGGGACCAAGAGGAGACACACACAGACTGGAAATTCTTTTTTAGAGTTAACCAAAACACTGCCTCTCTGGGACACATTTGGGAGGCGTACAAATTACATGTCCGTACTATTCTAACTTCCCGCATAAATAGAATCAAAACCTCCTCCAATTTACTTCTCGAGCAGGCCTCAGATAGGATTGACCTTCTAACAAAGGAATTTCACAAAGACCCCAGTCAGGACAAGGCAGCAGCACTTAGACTCCACACACGACTATTGGACCAACTACACTACGACAAAGCTAAAAAGAAGCTCATTTTCCTAAAACAACGCGTGTTCGAGCAAGGGGAGCGCTCTGGCAAATTACTAGCATATTTAGCCCACCAGAACACCAACCCCCCAGTAGTGGTAACCCTGTTAGGACCCCAAAATACCATAATCTCAGATCCCCCCGCAGTAGCAGAAGCTTTTCGTAAATACTACTCGGACCTATACTCCTCTAAGGTATCAGTTACTGCACAGGAAACTAGAGCATTCCTCCGGGAAATCCCCTTTCCACAATTATCTGAATCTCAGATACAAGAACTAGAGGCCCCCCTCACACTAGATGAAATTACCCTAGCCATAGCTTCCTTGGCGCCGGGTAAGGTGCCAGGGGGAGATGGTATCCCACTGGATTTCTGTGCGGCATATTCTGAGATATTGGCCCCTGAACTTTTGAAATTATACAATCACATATTTGAAACTGAATCCCTTCCTGAAACCCTCCGCCAGGCGGTAATTATAGTAATCCCCAAACCGGGTAAGGACCCCCAACTACCAGAATCCTATCGCCCTATTTCACTTCTCCAAGCAGACATAAAAATATTAGCCAAAATATTAGCCATACGCCTTAATAACAGCATTCTCTCCCTCATTCACCCCGATCAGACAGGGTTCATGCCAGGAAAAAACACAGCTATGAATTTAAGACGCCTCCACATGAATATTCAAGCGGAACGCGAGAATATGGGAGATAGGGCGGTGGTAGCGCTCGACGCCGCTAAGGCATTCGATTCAGTGGAGTGGGGATATCTCTGGGAGTGCCTGCGGGGATACGGTTTTGGTCCCAACTTTATACAATGGGTACAGCTATTATATTACTCCCCAATGGCAAGAGTGGTGATAAATGGCTGGACATCCGATTCCTTCCCACTGAGTAGAGGAACCCGTCAGGGGTGTCCGCTGTCCCCTCTGCTATATGCTTTGGCGGTGGAACCCTTGGCTATCTCCCTTAGACAGAACCCACACATACGGGGACTACGAGCGGGACCTCTGACGGAGACAATAAGCTTGTACGCAGACGACATGCTTCTTTATCTAGAGGATACTGGCCCATCCCTACAGGCGTCCCTCCTAACCATTGAAGAATTTGGTAAACATTCAGGTCTAAGCATGAACTGGACTAAATCTCAGATTCTCCCCATATATGTGACATCCCCCACACACAGTGCGGCATCCCTCCCTCTGCAAAGAGTTGCAGCTATTAAATACTTAGGCATATAAATCACTAGAGATCCACTGGAATACACCACAAATAATATCGAACCACTTTTTTCATATTTAAAATCCCGAACACAAACCTGGGCAAGACTCCCTCTTGGAGTAATGGGCAGGATTAACCTCTTTAAGATGATACTATTGCCAAAGTTCCTCTATATACTTTGGAACTCTCCAATTTTTATTCCCCTTAAAACCTTCAAAACCATTGATAAAATTCTTAATTCCTTTGTTTGGGGCTCTAATAGGCATAAATTGGCCTGGAATACACTTAAGAACCCAACAGCCTATGGGGGCGCTGCCCTTCCGGATGTACACACATACTATTTAGCAGCCCAGCTCTCACACTTCTATTATATCCACAAAACAGACGAGGAAAGATATCAAATCTTAGTATGCAAGAAAGCCAACAAAGACTTATACTCCCCATTACAAGTACTCTTCAGAGGAGGCAACACGAAACATAAAAAAGAGGATCGCAACCTGCTGCTGTCCCAACACAGACGAGTATGGGAGAGAGCTGTCAGACTCACTGGTACTGATTTTTTTCATTCGCACACTCCACTGTGGCATAACCCACAACTGAGGGAGCTTATGTCCCTGCCCGGGACCCTCAGTTGGGCCGCTAAAGGAATAGTGT
Organism: Aquarana catesbeiana; assembly: GCF_042186555.1. NCBI lineage: Eukaryota > Metazoa > Chordata > Amphibia > Anura > Ranidae > Aquarana > Aquarana catesbeiana. Next base: position 297,328,326 of record NC_133332.1, on the reverse strand, counting down.
TCTTATACCAGGTTATCACTATATTTGGTATGAGAAACTTTGAAACAATCTGTGAAGAGTATGACCTCTCTCCTCATATGCGATTTAGATACATACAACTGAAACACGCACTCCAAACACAATTCGCAAATGGCTTCCCCAATCCACAATCACTAACATTACTAGATGTGATCACAGGATCAGACCCAGACAAACTTATCTCTACCCTGTACACCACCCTACGCACCAAAACGGTAGCCAGAATTGCCGATAAGCATATATTGACACACACAGAGTGGCTCGGCCCCACCCCCCTGCACCCTTCTTACAGGATTTGATTGGCAGCAGCAGATGCCAATGGTTCTTGCTGCTATAACTGCAGCCTGTGAGGAGAGACCAGCGCTGCTACAGACAGGCATAGAGATGGATTAAGAGAGGGTTTAGGTAAGTATAAAGGTTGCTGATGTGGCGATACAGCTAGTGCAACATTTTTTAGCCTTTAGAACCACTTTAATGTATTATAGATTCTTTTGGGGTACAGATGTGACTTTCCTTTTTGGTAGTAGATTTGGATACATACATTTTTATTTCCTTGGTTTATTAAATAATAGTAAAAAAATAAAAGATTGGAGAACAATTTTTTGTTGTTTTGTACTTAAATACTGAATAGATTCCTAAGCAGTTTAAAGGATTGGCTTGGCGCTTCTCTCTCCTCCTTTTTTGCTTTCCTTTTGTTCACAGTGATTGGGATCCCCAGCCCGTGCCTGAAGCAGCCTCGCTCCCTTTACAGCCTCCATTTAGAGACTAATTTTTAGGGGTTCATCCCCCAAAACTTTCAATCCATTCACCATTTACAAGGTTGTACCTTCATGTATCAGCATGCAAATGCATGCCTTTTCATTTAAATTTTAAACTTTTTAATCTTGTTCATCAGATGGTTTAGTGCTGAACATAATACCAATATGGTGTATGTGTTTCCTCCTAATGTCAGATTGATGCGGGCAAAAATTTTCGACTTCACAGGTTTTCTATTGCTGAAAATTCAAATATTATTGCAAATGATATTGCGTTTATACTTATTTGATGTTTATGCAGTAAATACAAATGTCATCCAGATCATCTAATTTAGATCATTTTTGGGACCAGTAGGTCAGAAAAAAAGCTATAAATTAGGAATGCTTTCAGAAATAAAAGTGTTATTCGTTTATTTGTTATCAGTTAACAAAATGGAAAGTAAATGAACAGAAGAGAAATCCAAATCAATATTTGGTGAGACCAACCTTTGCCTTCAAATCGGCATCAATTCTTTTTGGTATACTTGCACAATATTTTTAAAGGAACTTGGCAGGTAGGTTTTCAAAACATCTTGGATAGCTAACCACAGATCTTCTGTGGGTGTAGGATGCCTCATGTCCTTCTGTCTCTTTATGTAATTCCTGACAGCTTCAATGACAGTGAGATCAGGTCTCTGTGTGGGCCAAACCATCACTTCCAGGACTCCTTGTTCTTCCGTTCTTCTTTACACTGAAAATAGTTCCTATGTTAGTTCCTGTAATTTGCTGTATGCTTGGGGTCGTTGTCCTGCTGCTGAATAAATTTGGGGCCAATCACACGCCTGCCTGATGGTATAGGCATGATGGATAGGTATCTGCCTGTATTTCTTAGCATTAAGGACACCATTGATCATGGTCAAATCTCCAACTCCATTTGCAGAAATACAGCCTCAAACTTGCAAGGAATCTCTACAATGCGTCACTGTTGCCTGCAGACACTCAATATTGTACCGCTGTCCAGCCCTACGATGAACATACTGCCTCCTGCTACAGCCAAATATTTCTAATTTTGACTCATCAGTCCAGAGCATCTGCTGCCATTTTTCTGCACCTCAGTTCCGATGTTTTTGTGCATAGTTGAGTCACTTAGCCTTGTTTCCACGTCCAGAGTTTTAGCTTTTTGGCTGCAATTATTCCATGAAGACCACTTCTGGCCAGCCTTCTCCAGACAGTAGATGGGGGTAAATGGGTCCCACTGGTTTCTATCAGTTCTGTGCTGATGGCACTGCTGGATATCTTCTGATGTTGAAGGGAATTAAGCATGATGTGTCTTTCATCTTCTGCATTATGTTTCCTTGGCCGACCACTGCGGTCCTCAACGTTGCCCGTTTCCTTGTGCATCGTCAAGAGATTGAACAGTGCAATCCCTAAACCCCAATCTGCTTTGAAATCTTTGCCTGGAAGAGACCTTGCTGATGCACTATAACTACCTTCTACCTTATGTCTTGTTGCTGTGCTCAGTCTTGCTATGGTGTGTTACCTGCGACATGTCTTCTACAACCCCTGGCAACAATTATGGAATCACCAGTCCCTGAGGATGTTCCTTCAGTTGTTTTTTGTTGTAGAAAAAAAGCAGATCACAGACATGGCCAAAAACAAAAGGCATTTCAAATGGCAACTTTCTGGCTTTAAGAAACACTAAAAGAAATCAAGAAAAATAATTGTGGTGGCCAGTAACAGTTAGATTTATAGAACAAACACAGGGAATAAATGATGGAATCACTCAATTCTGAGGAAAAAAATATGGAATCGCCCTGTAAATTTTCATTACAAACATTAACACCTGCATCAGATTAAATCTGCTTGTTAGTATGTAGGTAAAGAGGGTAAATCATCACGCAGTGTTGCACAAGATGTTGGTTGTTCACAGTCGGCTGTGTCTAAAACATGGACCAAATACAAACAACATGGGAAGGTGGTTAAAGGCAAGCATACTGGTAGACCAAGGAAGACATCAAAGCGTCAAGACAGAAAACTTAAAGCAATATGCCTTGAAAACAGAAAATGTACAACAAAACAAATGAGGAACTAATGGTAGGAAACTGGAGTCAACATCTGTGACCGAACTGTAAGAAACCGCCTAAAGGAAATGGGATTTACATACAGAAAAGCTAAAAGAAAGCCATCTCTAACACCTAAACACAAAAAACAAGGTTACAATGGGCTAAGGAAAGGCAATCGTGGACTGTGGATGATTGGATGAAAGTCATATTCAGTGATAAATCTCGAATCTGCATTGGGCAAGGTGATGATGCTGGAACTTTTGTTTGGTGCTGTTCCAATGAGAATTATGCAGACGACTGTCTGAAGAAAACATGCAAATTTCCACAGTCAATTATGATATGGGGCTGCATGATAGGTAAAGGCAGTGGGGAGATGGCTGTCATTAAATCTTCAATAAATGCACAGGTTTACATTGAAATTTCGGACACTTTTCTTATCCCAACTATTGAAAGGATGTTTGGAGATGATGAAATCATTTATCAAGATGATAATGCATCTTGCCATAGAGCAAAAACTGTGAAAAAATTCCTTGAAGAAAGACACATAAGGTCAATGTCATGGCCTGCAAACAGTCCGGATCTCAATCCAATTGAAAATCTGTGGTGGAAGTTAAAGAAAATGGCCCATGACAAGGCTCCAACCTGCAAAGATGATTTGGCAACAGCAATCAGAGAAGGCTGGAGCCAGATTGATGAACAGTACTCATTAAGTCAATGCCTCAGAGACTGCAAACAGTTATAAAAGCCAGAGGTGGTGCAACAAAGTACTAGTGATGTGTTGGAGTGTTATTTTGTTTGTTTGTTTTTCATGATACCATAATTTTTTCCTCAGAATTGAGTGATTCCATAATTTATTCCCTGTGCTTGTTCTATAAATCTAACTGTTACTGGCCACCACAATTATTTTTCTTGATTTCTTTTAGTGTTTCTTAAAGCCAGAAAGTTGCCATTTGAAATGCCTTTAGTTTTTGGCCATGTCTGTGATTTGCTTTTTTTCTACAACAATAAACAACTGAAGGAACATCCTCAGGGACTGGTGATTCCATCATTTTTGCCAGGGGTTGTACAACCTCATCTTGGTAGCAGAATTTGGCTGTTCCTCACTCAGTTTTAAGCCTCCTACACAGCTGTTTGTTTCAGTTTAAGACTGTGCTTCAACCTACATATGAAATTGATGATCATTAGTATCTGTTTGGTATAATTGGTTAATTACTCACCTGACTCTAATCCTACAAAATCCCTGCCTTTGTGCAAGTGTAAGAATTGATGTTGGTTTGAAGCCAAAGGGTAGTCACACCAAACATTGATTTGATTTAGATTCTTCTTCTGTTCACTCTCTTCGCATTTTGTAAATTGATATAAACTAATAAAAAGACAAACTTTTATGTTATATATTATAAAAATGCTTTTAAAAATATATATTTTACTTTACAGAGTTTATTCACACCTGCCTAAAACTTTTGCACAGTACTGTATCTCACCATAGCACTGGTGCATTCCTTAGAATGCATTAAGGTGAAAAAACTTTTACCTTTACAACCCCTTTAAGTCTCATTAGTTTGTATATAGCTACCCTGTGATACTTTCCTTTCCTACCATGCATCTTAGCAGTCGCCTCTTCTCCTCACTCTTGACTTTGTACCTTTTATCATAAGTCAGGCAAAACTTTGTGCTGGAACAGGATGATTCTAGACTATGCTAATGTTCTGGAGTACTTGCCAAGCAGTTTTATCTGTCTCTGGGACTCTGGACGTTGATACATGGTGTCCTTTGCTTTCCGCTCTGTCTAGCTCAGCATAAACTGCTTCAGATAATGCAAAACGGAACCTCTGCATTTCTGGGCCCCTGGCCCTTGTGAGGAGCGCCATATATTATTTATACATACTGGGCCAGGATGGTGCCATGGCCACACAAGGGAGCTGAGGGTTATGACAGTGTGGATAAACCCAGACAAACTTCATTATGAAGAGTGGTGAGCAGTAGGGGGGAAAGAGTCCTCTGATCAGTGAAAAAGAAAAAACTCAAAGAAACAAGATTCATTTTGTATTACTGAAAGCATATAGATTTTAATTGGTGACATTCAATGTCGCTTATGTCCAGGTTTCCTGCTTGGTAATCAATACTTCAAGCCATTGGTTTTTGGCACCCAACTGGTGGTGTTAACACTTTCCAAGCTCAGTTGGAAAAGCATGCCTAGATAAGGGGTAGAGATATACAGTGAGTTAAGAATGTAAAGGGTGCTGGAACTGTCAAGGAAAGTCGATGCATTTCTTTTCCAATACGTAGAGCCGTTGAGCAGTAAATAAGTGTCCCTGTGGTCCTTCACTTCAGCAAGAGTTAAAATTGTGCATAAACAGAGGCATATAAGAATAAATTGATGGCAATAATAGTTGCCATAAAACCAAGGGGTGGAACAGCGCTTCTATTAAACCTGACTCATAGTAATTCAATAATCTAATTTGCTCTTCACTGACTGACAGTGCTGAGCTCACGCTGGCTGCTGTAACAATTTATACAGTGTCTGCTGCTCTGTCAAAGACTTTTCACTAGCTGCCTGGAGAGTAGAAAACCAAAAAATTTAAACAGGCAGCACATTTGTCTATAACCAATCAATCTGATAAAGGTAGAGGTAGTTAAGTAATACTTGCATTAAGCTGAGGAGTTTAAGAATACCGAGGAAGACAGCGAGGGAATACTAGATCGAAAAGCAGATTGGTTTATGGGTTGAAGTCTTGCAGATGCACTAGACTGTGGCAAGGAAGTACGAGCGGCGTTATTGGACAAGGCTTGTGGTATTGTCGCCAACTGTCTTTGTGTACAAGACAGACCGAGGTTATAAACATCCATCTCTAAGGCAGGGCATACAAGGACAACTTTTGCTAATGCAACCACGCTACTAAAATCACTGTTATTAATCTATAGCGATCACTACCCATGCATTTTCTTGTAGTAGCACTCCACCATGCAAGTTTGGTGCTATCCAGGGCTAATATTTCATCATTGCAGACTGTAGGGACACCTTGTTTAGGGAACAAAGTAACACTTGTAGAATGGGAGCACCCCTTTTACAATAAGCATTTCTTCATATTTCTGGTCCTAACCTGGTGTAGAATGTTAAACTGTACAAATCAGCTTCTATGAGATGACTAGAACTACTGGGGAGGGAAAAAAAAAATTGGTAGATGCCCTCAGTTCCTAATAAGTAATCTGGCCCGAGTGCTATTAGTGGCTACTCCATTCTTCCCTATGTGTAGCATATACTTGGGAATAATTTCATGACAATCAAGGGTAATGGTCACCTAAACAAAATTGCATGTGAACCTAAAAGTACTTGTCCATAGAAATGTTGCTGGTGTTCAAGACTGAGCAACTGTGCCTTATATACCTATAATTTCTATAGTTCAATGTATATGTACAGTCTATATATATAACGCGTCTTCAATCCGGAGCCCCCCACCCCAAAGTAACTTTTTTGACACAATGTATCCTAATGCCGCAAGCAGAATTTCTGACAGAAAGAGTCCAATGGGAGCTTTTCATCGTATATTCCAAACGTGTGTATGCCCCATCGGACTTTTTCGGTCAGATTAAGACGGACTTCGATAGAGAACATGTTCTATATTTTTCCGACGGAACAAATTACTATTGGGAAAAAACGCTTGTCTGTATGCTGTTCCGATGCTCTGAAGCAAGTATGAGACGGAAGCTATTGGCTACTGGCTATTGAACTTCCATTTTCTAGTCCCGTCGTGCGTGTTGTACGTCACCACGTTCTGGACATTCGGAATTTGGTGTGACCGTGTGTATGCAAGACAGCTTGAGCAGAATTCCGTCGGAAAAACCTTCAGAGTTTATTCCGATGGCAAAACCGGTTGTGTGTACAGGGAATAAATCTTTATGGTTAAATGATGCCCAGCATCACTGATCCCATAGGACTGAGCACCTACTGTGAGTGCAGGGCATAATGGCCCTGTTGCCTAAAGCGATGTCGCCAATGTGTGCACTTCACTCAGTGTACAGTGCAGACTAGTAGGGCTAAAAGAGGGAGGGGGGCACAGGAAACAAACATTTTCAGTGGCATTAGGCTTTAAATCCCTTACTTTTGGCTTTACAACGGATAGGAAGTGTAGTCAATGCAACAAGAAGGCATAGACAGCAAGAAAAACATTGTGAAATGTTCCAACACCTTCCTATTCTACAAAAAAAAAACATTTTTTTTTTAATCTGCGTCCCTTGTTGTCCAGACAGAAAGTGAGGGGAAATCTTCCCAGTTGGGTGACACATGGCAATAAAATAGAAGTTTTATCCTTTCCCTGCTGGAATAGGGTTTTTAATTGGACATGTAGTAACTAAAAGGGTCATTATGTCAAGCACCACATGCTAAGTAGATACATTGGGAAGACAAAAGGCACCTTGGACTTTAGAGGTGCTGAAACGACACACAGGCTAAAAATACTTCTTGTTTTACAAATATTATTAATTTGTAGTTTTCCATTAAAAAACGTATACAGACGGTCCCCTAGTTACAAACATCTGACTTACAAATGACTCCTACTTACAAATGGAGGGAGACAACAGGAAGTGAGAGGAAATCTACTCCTAGGAAGGGAAATTCACTTCTGTAAGAGTTCTTATAGTTCTTATAAAAGATGTGTCCACTGAAGCTTTATCGCCAAGGCTTGTTTCCACACCAACCCAACATTTTCAAAATCCAATTGTCATTGGGACAGAAAGTGAGGTGAAATCTGAACAGGGGCACAGACAGCAAAACAAATGTTACAGGAGTGTTAACCCTTCCCTAAGCTATCCAAAAAGCTTAAAAAATGTTTTTTGGATGGAGCTACAAAAAAAAAATTTTTTTTTTTTTAAAATGTACCTTTTTCCGACTTACAAACAGATTCAACTTAACAACAAACTTACAGACCCGATCTTGTTTGTAACCCGGGGACTGCCTGTATACATCATTATTGCAACGGTTTGACTCTATTTGAGGATTGTTATTTGCTATATCAGACCCACTCATGTTTACCCATAACAATAGCCAATAGCTTCCGTCTCATACTTGCTTCAGAGCATGCGTCGTTTTTGGTGCATCGGAACAGCATACAGACGAACGTTTTTTTAAAAATTTGTTCCGTTGGAAAAATATAGAACATGTTCTCTATCTAAGTCCGTCTGAATTTTCGACAGAAAAAGTCCGATGGGGCATACACACGGTCGGAATATCCGATGAAAAGCTCCCATCGGATTCTTTCTGTCAGAAATTCCACTTGTGTGTACGCAGCATTAGGATACATTGTGTCAAAAAAGTTACTTTGGGGTGGGGGGCTCCGGATTGAAGGCGAGTTATATATAGACTGTACATATACATTGAACTATAGAAATTATAGGAATATAAGGCCCGGTTGCTCAGTCTTGAACACCAGCAACATTTCCAGGGACAAGTACTTTTAGGTTCACATGCAATTTTGTTTAAGTGACCATCACCCTTGATTGTCATGCAATTATTCCCAAGTATATGCTACACATAGGGAAGAATGGAGTAGCCACTAATAGCACTCGGGCCATATTACTTAATAAGAACTGAGGGCATCTACCAATTTTTTTCCCTCCCCAGTAGTTCTAATCATCTCATAGAAGCTGATTTGTACAGTTTAACATTCTTCACCAGGTTAGGTACACGGCATTAGACCAAGAACCTAATCTGTCAACCTAATATGTAATGGGATGTATGATATTGGAACTGTATTATAATTGTATCAAGTGTGTTTTATTTTTTTTATAATTGTCCAGCTTTTGTATCCCTCAAAGTCCTACTGAAGAATCCGGGCCCATGAAATGGATAGAGGCACACAAAGAGTTATATGAGGACCCCCATCTACACTGTGAGAACTTGTACCATATGTGTTATGGGTAACCTTGACTGGGTCCTAGAAAGCAAATAGGGTTCCTCAATTGGGAAAACACTTGTTTTAATGATGATGTATGTTTTAAATGGACAACTACGAGTTAATAAGATTTATAAAGCAACTTTAACTTTAACTTGTTTGTCCTTTCAGCACCTCTAAAGTTCACAGTGGCTTTTGTCTCCCCAGGGTTTTTAATTGAACATTGTACCTGTTAACAGCAAATTGGGTGTTTTGGAGTTTGGACAGACTGTAAGAGTCCAGTTTACCAGTTTTACTGGGGCCTGAGAGAAATGTTGTCTGTGGCAATCTGGACAAGCAAGGTTTTGGACTGTTGAAAATGACTTTGTGTTTTGGCTTTCTGCTTTCCATGCATCTGGTCTCCTAAAACCCGCAGTCACAGTTCTCTTATGTCATCCCATACAATGCTGGACCAGCAGTCCTGAATTGTATGGGAAGACACTGAGGCCACACCCACAACCCTGCTGCAGGGAGCTGTCTTGCAATACAGAGGCAGCCTGTGGGATCAGAGGCCTAAATGAGCTTTTGACTCTTGTAGCGTGGGTACAGCCCCGCTGCAAGGCAAGAGTTTCACTTTCTTTGAAGTTAAGCTTTAAAGCATGTCTAGACCCAAATACAAAACGGTAATATATTGCAGCTTACCAGTCCTTAGATTGGGTAGCTGCATTCGTTTTCTTTTCAGGAGTTTAATTTTTACCTGGTAATTCTGCTAGTAACACACTCCCTGTCCCTTTGTGGCTTTGATGCTTATCTGCCACACACTACTGGTAAGATCTCTACTCTTGAATTTCCAGCTCTGTACAACTGCTACAGCCACAATGGTTTCCCACTCACTATGTTGGTTTTTTAAACTTGGAAGAATACAATAAAGATTAATGCAAACACCCCTAGGCAGGCCAGGCAGGAACACTCAAGACTCCCAGAGCCAAAAACTATGGTAAACAGATCTCTCCTGGTGGGCTAGTCACATGTTGATTTCTTATGTCATGGGACTCTAAACACCACCTATAACAGAATTGATACTCTTGGGTACTCTAGTAGTTAGGATTTTTTTGATCACAATAATTTGAATGCCTATTCCTAATGCTTTCTTATAACTAGGGTTGTCATTGGTGTTTGGAAAAGTGCAAATTCACCATCTGCATGGTAGATTGAGTTGTGAAAAGCTAGAGGTCAGCAGGGGTCTATTTTAAATTTTTGTAAATTTTAACCCATTACAAGGGTTGATAATTCACCAATTTGTTGTTTTCCCACAGTGAAAATGCTATAAAAGTGCTGAAAGTCCCATTATGGCTACTTTCTGGTCAGGGAGGATTGCAGTGATCCTTTAGATCCCAACAAACCTCATAGGAGCCCTCAAACAGGGCTGATCTTCTAGACCAGGGGTCTCCAAACTTTCTAAACAAAGGTCCAGTTCACTGTCCTTGAAACTTTAGGGGGGCCGGATTGTGGCCATTGGGATTTAAGATTGTTCTGGTGTCAGTGGGAGTAAACATGCATCCCTGGTATTAGTGAGAAGAATATATCCCCATCATTGATGTCAGTGGGAGGAATATTGCCCATCATTGGTCTCAGTGGAAGTATAGTGCCCCATCATTGGTATCAGTGGGAGGAATAGTGCCAAATATTTGATGTCAGTGGTAGGAATAGTGCCCCACTGTTGATGTCAGTAGCAGGAATTGTGCCCACCAATAATGGGTGTCAGTCGGAGAAAAAGTGCTCCAAGGGCCGGATAAAGGCAAACAAAGGGCTGCATTTGGCCCCCGGGCCACAGTTTAGAGACCATTGTTCTAGACTGCTGAACTGCCCACCTGTATTCTATCACGATTATCTTCAATGGTGTTTAGGGTTTTTGTCGATTTTCACAGATCACTACTTCAAACCATGTGTGAAACTTGGTAAAAGGGCAGTGCACAGGCTCTGAACATTGTGGATTAAAACATTGTTAAAGAGCCTGTTGCCAAACACTATTGTTTAACAACAATCTTACCATATGGTTATATGTATATTTTAGGCATGTAATTTGTCTGTAAAAGACTTCCCTTTGTGTAGGCTGCCTGGGTGCCTTCTTTAAAGTTATGTCAGCAGCCCAAGAAAACTCAGAGCTGTCACTCAAGTGACAATCTAGAACAGTGATGGGCAACTTACTTTGATATAGGGGCCTTAAATACAGCCTCTGACAACACCAGAGGGCCACGCAGAATATTCACTGAATGTAATGCTATGGGAAGCTGTCTGAGACTGCAGGCATGCAAAAGATGGTGGGAGACTGTAAACCTCTCTGTAGGAGTTGTTGGAGACTGAGGATATGCTTCAGGAGCCAGTCACAGCACATAAAAAAGGATGATAGCGTAAAAGAAATAAACCAAACCGTTTAACTACTAGATGCTAAGCCTAAAATGGATGTTTCCTTGACTGCCCCGAGTAAGCACCGAAACACACAATGTCTACAATACCATAACTTTATGACCACCCACCTAATGATGAGTATGTACCCCTTTTGCCAACAAAACAGTCCTGACCTAGCATGGCATTGCCTCCAAGAGACTTCGAAGGTATGCTGTGGTATCCGGCACCAAGCCGTCAGTAGCAGATCCTATAAGTTCAGTAAGTTTCAAGGTAGGGCCTACATGGGTTGGATTTGTTTTTTTCAGTGCATCACACAGATGCCCTATTGGAGTGACATCTGGAGAATTTGGAGGCCATATCAACACCTTGAACTCGTTGGGTTTCACCAAACCATTCTAAAACCATATTTGCAGTGTGACAGGTCCCAATATCCTGCTGAAAGAGGCCGCTGCTATCGGGGAATACCGTTTCCATGAAGGTGTGTACTTCTTCTCATACTGCATCCTGGTGCTATCTCTTCCCTAGATAAGTAACACGCACCCAGCCACCCACATGATGTAAAACAAGATGCAATTTATCAGACCAGTCCACCTTGTTCCATTGCTCTGTGGTCCAGTTCTGATGCTCACATGCCCATGGTAAGCCCTTTTGGCTGTGCACATGTGTCAACATGGGCACCCTGACCAGTCTGTGGCCACGCAGCCAACATACAAAGCAAACCGCAATGCCCAGTTTTTCTGCTTTCAACATATTAACTTCATGGACAACATGTTCACTTGCTGCCTAATATATCCCATCAACTTTAAGATGCCATTGTAATGAAATAATCAATGTTATGGCTGATCAGTGTATGTACCAAAGGGCCACAGGTTCTATAGTATTACCCTCAGATTTTCTCCCCTGGCTGCTACATAAAATGTTATGTGGGGAAGGGAGAAGGAAGCAGCTGTGCCAGCACAGAAAGTAATTTGACACTCCGCTATGTGAAAAGGGCTATGGCATGTGTAGGGACCCTGCTTTAAGCTAGAGTATCCTTAGTCTAAATTTCTCTTTTGTTCTTTGACGGACACAGCGCCTCCTTAATCTTGACCATTGGGTTATATCGCCTCTGCAGGAGTAGGACTAGGTAGAACAAAAAACACCTGGCCAAGCCCATGGGCTGTCCTCAGTCAGTATATAACCCCCTCCCTGCTCTAGGTATTCAGTTTATTTCTGTCTATTCAGCAGTAAGGACCTAGCTCCTTGCTGGGATCTTTTGGTCCTAGCAAATTTTACTCTTTCTTCCATGCACTTTCTCCTAGAAGATCTGCAATCAACTGCCGGGCTGGGCGACGGGTTGGATAATCTAGATCCAGTGGTCTCCTGTCAGAAACCATGAACCAGACCAAGACAGAAGTACAGTAAAATCACACTTGTTTATTAATAAAAAATAAAAAGGTAAATAGAGTAAGCGTAGTGAAAGCCAAGCCAGAGTCCAGTAACCAGATCGGGTAATCAGCCAAGCCAGAGTTCAGTAACCAGATCGGGTAATCAGCCAGGCCAGAAGTCAGGGATCCAAGTAGAGGAACAGCAAGCAGGATAAGGAGCCAGAAGGGATGTCAGCAAAGCCAGTCTTTAAACAGCAACGCAGGAGATGATTTCTTGTGATGTGACCAAGGCGAAGGCAGGAATGAAGTGAGGGAGATCTTTAAATAGGTGGGACTGACGAGCAGATCCACAACAGCTGGTTAACTGTGGAGAGAGATGGCAATTAGCCGACAGCTGAGCGGCCAGCTCAGAGAAGGAAGGGCTGAGCCAGCCATGACATCTCCCTAGTCCAGCCAGCGAGCGTGTGCAGACCACAGCTACGCGCTAGGTCGGCCACCTCAACGGACGGAGGCTGGCCCGCGAGTTAAACATCTCGCAGGGTTGCATACAAATGGGCGCTGGTCCGAGTCGCAGAGGTCCCTTGACCGACAGCCCCCCACTTTGGTGGCAAGGAGTTCTGTCTGGAGGGTCACCCGCACCATGGATCGGTAAGTACAGTCCCCCTTTCCCCCCTTTGTGTGATTTGGGGTGGATGTGGATACCCTCCAGGGATGGTTGGATCTGCCTGCATCCGAAAGTCCCTTGGTTAAACAGGGCTTTCCCCTCCCCCCACAGATTGGTGGGAGTCCCAGGGCAGGCAGCAGAGACCCCTGGGGGTCTCCCCGCCATTCCCCTTCTGGGTGTGTGTGTCCTGCCCTAGCGATATGGGGGGGTTCCAGTGCAGGAGACCCCTAGGTGCATGCTCTGCTGTGTGTGCAGTGTGAGGTAGTGTGCAGTTTGGGAGTCCAGTGCAGAGTGCACAGCGGTGTCCCCTTAAATATTTACCCTGCCTGGTGGAGTACAGTACCTTTTTGGAAGGGGGTCCCCTTGCAGAGGGTGCAGCGATGTTGAAGGCAGAGAGGATCCTGGCAGCATGCTTCAGCATGTCAAACGGCTGGCGGCCATGTTTGGGTGGTCCGATGACATCACAGTGGCTATTTTCTCTTGGTCTGGCTGGTCTCCGGCCGGTGGCCATGTTTGTATAGCCGATGTCACGGCGGACATTTTTCGTTAGTCTAGTGAGATGCTAAAGATGGCCAGAACCTCATGGAGATGCCAGAGCTCCTCCTCTTCCTCCCCTATGCTTCTCTTCCTGTCCTGGGATATATGAAATGGATCCGAATTGCGGCGCTCCTCCGTTTGGTAGGGTGAGTCTTTGGGGGTGCTTGTGTATCTCCCTCTCTGCTGATAGGTACCCTGGCCATTGGGGTGTCCCTTAGTGGTGCCAAAGTTCCTTTGTACTACAGGGTCTTCTTCCTTATGGAGCCTCAGGGTCATGTCTCACCCACTGATCCCTTCATGGAGCTAGCAGGACCCTCGGAACCCCAGCTTCCCATGGTTGCGCTGACGGCGGTCCTTGAGTCTTTGGTATCCCGGGTGGAAGTAGCATGTGGGCAAAGACTCAGGAGGAAGCCTACCCTGCCCCCTGACTCGTCCGATAGTGAGGATGAGTCCTCTGCAGTCTCAGCAGCGAGTGAAAAAGCACTGGTGGACGCGCTTGTTACTGTGGTGCAGGAGACTCTAAAGATGGGGGATGCGGCTGACAGGGCCACAGATGTGGCTGTGTCCTTTGGGACGCATAAGTCACCTTGCACACCAAGGGTGTTTCCTTATCTGCCTTATTTTAATAGGTTTACCTCTAAGGAATGGGAACAACCAAAGTCACCCTTTGTGGTCCCCAAACGTTTCTCAGTACGCTACCCCTTTGAAGAATCGTTTTTAAAAAAAGTGGATTACCCCACCAGTGGTGGACCCTCCTGTTTCCAGGTTGGATAAAGCAACCATGATCCCAGTAGTGGAATTTAAGGACCCGGCTGACAGGAAAGCGGAGGCTGTGGCACACATGTTTACTATGGCTGGGTTGGCATTGCGTCCAGTCTTGGTCGCAGTCGTCTTTTAGCGACCCCTAGCCACTCACTCTTTAGTTCGTACCTTAGTTCAAGGAGTTCGGCATGTGGCTCTGCCTGTACGGTCTCTTTTGCCACCATGGGATTTAAACTTGGTGCTATCGGTTCTCCAGAAACCTCCATTCGAGAATATTCGGGAGATTCCCTTACCTACGTTGACCCAGAAGGTGGCATTCCTGGTGGCTATTGCCTCGGCCTGCAGGGTTTCGGAATTGGTGGCATTATGCTGTCGTAGTCCCTATTTAGTACTCCATAGGGCTAAAGTAGTTCTTCGTCCCTGTCCGTCTTTTCTGCCAAAGGTTGTCTCTGACTTCCATTTGAATGTGGACATTGTATTGCCGTTCTTGTGTCCCAAGCCGGCTCATCCCAAGGAATTTGCTTTGCATACCTTGGATGTGTTCGTGTGATTCTGGTGTATCTGGCAGCCACTGAGTTCTTCCGGAGGTCAGACTGACTTTTTTTGGTTACACAGGGACCAAGTAAAGGATTGGCCGCTTCTTCAGCTACCATCTCCAGATGGATCAGACAGATTGTGACTCAGGCCTATTCTATTAAGGGTCGGGTTCCTCCTTTACACAGCACATTCTACTTGGGCGCTTAGTATTTCTTGGGCCTTCCGTCATCAAGCATCAATATCACAGGTTTGCAAGGCAGCCACTTGGTCGTTAGTGCATACCTTCACTAAATTCTATAAAGTTGATATTTTGGCATCTGTGGATGCTTCTTTTCACCGCAAGGTTTTGCAGGCTGCTGTTTAAGGGGGGGGGGGGTTACCTCTTGAGGTGTGTTTTTTCTTTAAACATTTTTTATTTCAGATGGGGCTCCTGTGTCCTGTTTAGGGCTCTTGTGGTTAGCCTTGGGTTAGCCCTGCTTTTGGACGTCCCAATGGTCAAGATTAAGGAGGTGCTGTGTCCGTCGATGAACGAAAGAGAAAATGGGATTTTTGTACTCGCCGTAAAATCCATTTCTCTGAGTTCATAGACGGACACAGCACCCACCCCTCTATAGAGTTTTTGATACGTCTATTACTGCTTGCTATTAACCACTTGCTTACTGGGCACTTAAACCCCCCTCCTGTCCAGACCAATTTTCAGCTTTTAGCGCTGTCGCACTTTGAATGACAATTGCGCGGTCATACAACACTGTACTCAAATGAAATTTTTATCATTTTTTCCACACAAATAGAGCTTTCTTTTGGTGGTATTTGATCACCTCTGCTTTTTATTTTTTGTTAAAAAAATTAAAAAAGACCACATTTTTTTTAAAAATGTATATATATTTTATTATAAAATTTTGCAAACAGGTAATTTTTCTCTTTCATTGATGTACGCTGATGAAGCGGCACTGATGGGCACCAATAGGTAGCAGTGATGGGCACTGATGGGTGGCAATAATGGGCACAGATTGCTTACACTGATGGCAGCACTGCTAGGTGGCACTGATTGGCACCACTGGTGGGCATTGATAGGTGGCACTGGTGGGCATTGATAGGTGGCACTGGTGGGCATTGATAGGTGGCACTGGTGGGCATTGATAGGTGGCACTGGTGGGCATTGATAGGTGGCACTTGTGGGCATTCATAGGTGGTACTTGTGGGCATTCATAGGTGGCACTGCTGGGCACTGGCAGGGGCCAATGACAGATGTCACTGGTAGGCTCCGATGAGGCATATGTGCCTCCTTCCTCTTCGGGACCGATGTCCCTTTAACATAAGCCGGTGATCGGCTTTTTTTTCTCCTCACGCTGTCAGCATGAGGAGAAAACGAAACCGATTACCGAGCTTTTGTTTACATCATGTGATCAGCTATGATTGGCTGACAGCTGATCACATGGTAAGGGGCCGGGAACGGCCCCTTACTTGGATCTGTGATCATCCGAGTCTCCGTGACTCGGTGATCACAGCGCCCACACCGCGCGCCCTACAGGGTGCACACGTTGCGCGTGCACAGGGAAGGATGTCCCATGATGGCCTCCCGGAAATTGAGGTCCGCGCTGTGGCCGTCATTCAGCTATGGCCTGGACCTCAAGGGGGTTATATACTGACGGAGGACAGCCCATGGGCGTAGCCAGGTGTTTTTTGTTCTGCCTAGTCCTACTCCTGCAGAGGCGATATAACCCAATGGTCAAGATTAAGGAGGCTCTGTGTCTGTCGATGAACTCAGAGAAATGGATTTTGCGGTGAGCACAAAAATCCCATTTTAATGATTGCAGTTAGGCTGGAGCCACCCTTAGCTTTGTTTATGTTATCTAGGATTATTAGGTTTTTACTGAGTCCAAGGTCGTTGCTTGCTTTTGCCTGTGTAGCACCCTCCTAGTGCAGGATGCTAGGTAAATTTTGTTTTTGACTCCTCCTGTAATCAAGGAAGCAGTGATCGTCTGTCCTGGCCCGCTCAGGGTTTCACAGGCTGGGAGTTTGATTGTTTACCGCTGCCTCTGGAAGAAGCTTCCAGAGCATAGGGAGGAAGATGCAGCAAGGGGACTTGAGTAAAGACCCTAAATTGATCCTTGTGCAGTGTTCTGGGAATTGCATTGACTACCAGAAGTTGTGCATAGATGCAAGGTAACCAGATGCCAAAGAAACTTGCCTCATGGTCTTTAGCTGTGAGGCCTTAGATTGTTCAGAAACTTGCCTCATGGTTCCCAGCTATGAGGTCTTAGACTTCTCAGAAAGTTACCTCATGGTCTTCAGCTGTGGGGGTTTAGACTGTCCAACATTCACTTTTACTTAAGGCGAAGATTGCGCTCTAACTGCTATGTACTAATCGTTTTGGAGTATCCCAAGCAGTAACCTCACTTTTTTAAAGTTCCTAAAGAAATTAATTCCGAAAAGGCGTCCCGTAGACTGAGTTAGGCTCGATTCACACCTATGCATGTTGCTTTTGAGCGTTTTTGGAGGTTTTTTTTTCATGCTTGCCACGTTTTTGAGCCGCGTTTTTGCCGCGTTTTTGCGGCGTTTTTGCCGCGATTTGCGTTTTGCGTTTTTTTTTTTTTTTTTTTTTTTTTCATTTTTTTTACAGTCTTAAAAAAAAATTACAAAAAATAAAAAAATAAAAAAAAAAAAACGGCAAAAACGCACCAAAAACGCATCAAAAACGCTGCAAAAACGCAGCACTTGCGTTTTTGATGCTTGTCCATTGAAAACCATTACATGCAAAACGCTGCTTTTTGCATGAAAAAAAGTCCCCGACCCTTTCCAAAAACGCTGAGATACAAAAAAGCATTGATGTGAACATGTTCCATAGGAACCCATGTTAAAAAATTCCCGTGCATTTCTGCAAAATGCAAAATGCATCAAAAAACGCGCTAGTGTGAATGGGGCCTTATTGGAGCTGGGGCGTATGGACTGGTACTTGCAGGGACCTCTGTACTGTTAGGTAAGAACCAGTTAATACCAGTGGCCACTTCAGGTATTGAGCTACGCCTGCTTCTGGGGAGTGTTCTCCAGTAGATAGAGGAGAATGATAATGAATATTTTGTTATGAATATTTATTCTACTTTGGCTAATCACTAAGGGGTTTATGCCAATGTTGTGGGCTGGGGAAGAGGATATATATTTGGAAATTGCTTCAGGAAGGATCATTACATAATAGGCTCTGCCTTATGAGGATGTGAGTAGCAAGCCCAAGTTCTATGCCACCCAGACTGCTGCCTGGGAAAGATGTAGCTCTAAAGAGATTTAGTATTTGGAAGAAGCTGGAGAAGAGTTCTTTTCAGGTAGTTGCCCATAAAGGTCCAACCAGGTCTGTCAGTGAGGTCTGAAAAGTTCTAACTTGGTTTTTGGCATAGGCTGAAGATACTTAAAGGGCTAATGTGAACTTCAGGCCTACAGAGCCACATTACTTTGGGGTGGAAGCATAGAGTGTTTTACATTAGTCTGTGGCAGTTTCATATGATAACTAGAATTTATCACTGAGCAGAGAGATTTTTGCTTATTCTTTGGGATATCCTGAATCCTTAACCTTCTCTTTCTAGACAACGGAGCCAATATGTTTTGCAAAATCTGATTAACAGTATAAGTGCTTATCTGGGTGTAGCTCTAAGGCAGGTCACAGTTAGGAATGCAGGAAAGCCTGTAAAAATCCATCAGCTCTTTCAGGGGTCATTGCTGCACTTAGGAAGGGGAGGGGGCTATACTAGAGGACTGACTCTTCTGAAGCAGTCAGACTTGATAGAAAGTTCAGAGGCACAATGCAAGTCAATTAAAAAATTTTATGAAAAAGAAAAATGCTCCAGCAAAGCATTTAATTTACTTGACTTTTCTGTTCTTTTACCTACATTTTTTTTCTTTGACAGAATCTCTTTAATATATTTCATCTAATTGATATTGCTGGAGTCAAACAGACCTGTAGCTCTCCTATTATACGATCATGTCAATGGACAAACGTTACCATATATGCAGAATAAAATGGTGAGTAACTTGTTTCTAATCTGTACAAATTTTTGAACCGATTATAATTTCAACTGGATGGCTAAAAAAGAGGCGTGCCAGAAGGAGATTGGTTCTTCATGTGATAATATTGCTATTGATTCCAGTTAATATCTCTGGCACACAGCTATCAATGATTGAGCTGCTTCTTATCCCTGGGTAAGTTTAAGGATAAGACCATGGACATTGCTGTTGCTTAAAAGGACACAGTTCATTTTCCATAATGTCAACTATGTACATGACCAATGATATTGTCATGTACAAGGTTACGATATGTAAACCTGGGGATGTATCGGTTTATAGTTGGTTCTTGCACATCGTTTGATTTGAACCTTGGCTGTTGGAATAGGGCCAGGGCAGTTTACAGAGCTTTTAAGACACTTTTTTTATTTTAATAATTTGAATAGATAGAATTACTTTTGCTGTGTGAGTATATACAGTTTTCCCGCTAATTGAGATTGTGTCTATTAATGATTAGTAATTAAGGTTTGGATATTTATGTATGTGGCAGGTGCCATAATTCTTGATTTATGTTCTGTTGTAATAGCCTACATGAGTTGGCACTTGCCCAAAGCATGATGGTGGTTCACTTTATACATTTTACCTTTTGAAGTTCAAATATTTTATAGTGGTGGCTGAGCCATTTAGGACTGCACGCAAGGAAGTTAATGCAATGGCCTCTCTCTGTACTTACACAACCACCATCCTGGTGAACTGAGTTTAATCTGCTACATCCTCCCCACCATTAACCTATGATTGGACATAAAAAGAGCAGCAACAAACTGATCATTCTCCCTCTGGCCCCCTCCTGTCAGCTTGTTCCTGGTCAGCATATGTGCATGCAGGACACCCAGCCAAGTGCTGCCACTATAACTCCCAGCCTGAGTGCTGCTGTACAGAGGATTATAAGATAGTCAAATTTAGAAAATATGCATGTAATAATTTTTAACCTTTTGCTGACCATGTAACACAAATATGAAGCTTCAAGAATAGTATGAATTAATGTCCAACTGCTGCACATATGCATCCACGGTGGCAGACAGTTGTGTGCTAAGAACACTCCTACTGTGTGCTGCCAGCACACTGACAGAGCTCTTGGTCAAGGCTGCGGATTGGGAACCAGCTTGATGGGCTCCTGATCACGTGATCAGGAGCCCATCTAGCTGGTTCCCAATCAGATTGGCTGTGAGAACCAATCACAGTGGTTACATGATACAGACAGCATGTCCCCTCCTCGGCATTAAAGTATAACTAAAGGAAAAACTTAGATTTTTTAGTTTTGGATAGTGCAGGGAGTGATTAGAACACTCCGTTTTTATTGCTGTCTGTGCCCCTGTTTACCATTATTACTAAAAGTGAAAGTAAAAGAAAACCCCAAATTTTGTGTTGTCCACAGAAAAGTAATAGAGGGTAAAAATCCCTCCAATGGGGACACTAGTTCTGGTGACCTGGGTGGTCCCCGAGGAATTCGCTTAATTTTCAGGGATTTTGTCTTACTTCCTGTTTGGCTATGGGGCAGGAAGTTAAAGGAAATCTCTGCAATGGGACACAGATGGCGAGAAAAAAATCTGACAGGGGTTATAACCTTCCTGTGCTCTATTTAAAATGAAAAATAAAAAGGTTTTGCTTATAGTTCTACTTTAAAGCCCACTTAAAGGACCGCCAGGAGGTGGCATTAATGAATTAATAAAGTACAGCTGCATTATTATTATTATTTTATTTTTTTACTGCCTGGAGTTATGGTGTAGGTAATAAAGAATAACAGTGGCCACATGCATCATTAAAAAACAGTGGTTACAGTTCCCAAACTTTGTCTTGAATGGTTCTTTTTCAGCAGCCTAAAATGATGATGTAAATCCATGCCATGGAAATGAAAAGCTTCAAATGAACATGTAAGTAAAAAGGCCAGACTAGCTGAGGAACATTAGACTGCACTAAAACTACCAATACAAAGCACTTACTGTGAGGGAAATCTAAGGACCTTATACACATTCGCAAAGGTCCTGATGCTGTTAAACGTTCAGTGGACTCCTGCTTGGACATCAGCGAGTTTGAAATATATTTTCATTTCTGTCAATATTAAAAGCATTATTGCTACGTCTCAGGCTTCTCTATATTTCTTGTTTCCAGCTTTTAAAGGATTCTAAGGCTGGCAGGACTCTCTTGTATAATAGGCACGTAGCTGCCAAATGCCCTGATTTTCACCAAGTTACAGATTTTGCAGCATTGTTCCTTAGATTGTTAGAGCTTTTGATATTGTTAAACTTTTATTAAATTTGTTTTTTTTATCCGTATGTTCTTTGGGTATCTGAGGTCAAATAAAATCAAGGCTGTATACTCAGAAATCTACTATTTGTACAGAAAACATTTTCTGTGTAGACATTGTGGTTCTTATTATACAGCCTTGGTTTTGGTACAGGATGAAAAAGGGTACTGAAATATTCGAGTGTTGTACAAAAATTAGGACCTGCCACAAGCTCTAGAACAGCTGAATAGCAAGGAAATGATGGAGTGGACAAAAGTAGGTCCAGTATATGGGAAGACGGGTGACGGCTGGGTACAGTGTTGTGATAAAGGGTTGAGTTGTCCTTTTGTAGAACTCCAGACATTTTTGTTTGAATTTTGCATAGTAAGGACATTTTACAGTCTGTCAGAATTATTTTTTTTGTTGTCTCTTGCCCTTTTATTATCCTTAACCCCTTCACGCCTAAAACAAATCTTAATGCCTAAGCACAATTTTGCAACATGTTTTAGTAAAACCATACATATCATCACAACCACTTTGTGTATCCAGGTGGATTAAGCTTATGGTGTAAATGGTTATGGATATCTTCTTATTTTTTTTCTTATTATCTAAAGAAAACTGGCCCAAAATAGTAAAACTTTTTTTTTTTTTTTTTAAATTTAGGTGTAAATTTATTGTTGCTACTATATCCTACTAGCAAATAACAACCCAAAATAAATTCTCCTGCTCTTGACAATTGCAGCAATACCACATACGTGTATGTTATTTAATGTTTGTACCCGTAGTAAAGCCCAGAAACAATAGTGTACATTTTGCTTTTTTTTTTGTCCTACCTAACACACATTGATACTAATTAAAAATAAAAAAATTAAAATCCTGCCCAAAATATACTGACCTTGACCTTTGACCCTTACTTGACCCAAACACTAACCCTGGCATTGACCTAGATCAAACCTTGATCTAGGTATTTTTCTTTATTTTTTATTTTATTTTTTAATATTTAAAAACACTTTTGTTTGTCTCTCTGCAAGGAGAGGCAAAGATACTATGTATCTTTCCACTTCATTCACAAAGAGAGAAACACAGGGGCAGGCTTCACAGTGACTGATCACTGTGGTAGCCAATCAGTGGCTACGACAGCGCTCAGGTGACCCAGAATCGGGAGTTCTGTGTCCTGATCGTTAGTACGGGGCCAAGGCTCCTGGTGAGACCCTGGTCTTGGTGCTGGGAGCATGCTGTGCAATGCGCTCCCAGCACGAAGGGAGATCTGCAAATATGCAGCCCCACAGCAAAAAGCCCAGTGCAGTGGGGCTGCATATTTGTGTTAGGTTGGCATCAAAGGGTTAAGACAATGGATACATCATTGATCAATGGACCCTTCTTTGCCCTACTTTCTCCCCATGAAGGCAGCAACATTGGTTCCTCGTCAGCTCCAAGGAATTAAAGTTCAGCAGGGCTGTTTGTGGGTTGGGTGAAAGTGACTTGTCAATTAAGAAGACAGAAAGGAAAAAATGTCTCCCCGATAGGGCTGTACAATGGGACGGGATCACCATGTATGTAGATATGTGCCTGGCTGCCCACAACCCCAAAAAGGTAGGCAGATGCCTGGGACATATTTAGCTATTTTACGAGGTACTAGATACCAGCGGGATAAGACTTTATAAGATGCCTTCAAAGCAACAACATTTGGAGAAACCTTAGGTGTTGTCTGCCAAATCTCTGACCAATCCTCTGGGGAAAGGTCTAGGGCTAGATCTATTAAAAACATTTTTAAATGCAACTGATTTATGAATATGACTTGATATTATCCTCTTGTAATTCCTATATAACAGCAGTCACACTCAGAGTGGGAGGAGGAGAGAGTTTAAGTCATCTGTCTTCTTCTGCTCTTTCATTGTCCGATCATAGTCTGGAGGAAGAAGGTGACCAGGCTTTAGAACTTAAGTGCAGTAAAGGAAAGTGAAGTCACCACCCTGGCTCGACTGTGTAAATCATTGGACTGGATGGACAAAATAGCAAACCCTCTGGAAGATAATACAATTCTACATTTATTTCAACTACGTATGTAGATATTTACCTGGCATTCGGCAATACATTTTCTCCAAAGATAAAAAAAAATATTTTTGGCCGGGGTTCCAGGAAATAACAGCTCAGCCCGGTATCTAAGCCCCATGACAGGTTTGCTCTAACTCTATTCAGGATGTGATATTTCAGACTGGCAGCGGTGAGAAACACCTGTGCCTAAAGCTGGCATGTGTGTGCAAACAATGAATAACATTTACAAGAACTGTGTTTAATAAAAAGAGAGTTGTCCCACTGCTCCCCTGCTTGGCATTTTAAATTTTGCTTCTGGAATGGAGTTAAGAAGCACTTGGTTACTTATGTGTCAACGATTTAAGATGATTTCCAGGAAAGCTTTGCAGCTGAGTTGGTGTAATTAAAGCGATCAGGCTGTCACCCACACAACATCCAGGAATGTAAACTTCCATATCCACGTGGTAGGAAATACCTATAACGTTTCTATACTATAATACCATTGAAGTATTTTATTTATTTTTTTAATTTCTACTTTATTTGATTCTTTGGCAGGACTTTTGCTCATTGGTAATGCAGTTGTGGTTGATTTGTGTCAGAGCTGCACAGGAAAGTTGCACTCTCCAAATGAGATGTGTTAATTCCAGTAGTAACTATTTTTTTTACGAATCCCATTCAGTAAAAAGCCAGTGTGTTTCGGCAGTTCAGAAGGCTCCCCTTCATCAGGACATAAGTGCTTAACTACTCAAGGATTTTAAACATGGGAAACACTTTCTAAATAACTTAAGGTTATTAGGCGGTATCTCCCATATTCTATTCCTCCTTTCCTGCTGCCGCTTCCCACATTGCTTTTACCTACAATTATCATTGTTATAATGGAATTGCTATGTATTACAATGTATTAATTGCTATATAAAATGACACTTGCATATATTCTGCAAGTGTCATTGAAGTGGTTATAAGGGCTGAAGGTCATTGTTATAATGGAATTGCTATGTATTACAATGTGTTTGCTATACAAAATGACAATTGCATATATTCTGCAAGTGTCACTGAAATGGTTATAAGGGCTGAAGGTTTTTTTTTTACCTTCATGCATGCTCCCGCTGCTCTCAATCACAGCCAGTGGGGAGGGAGTGGGAGGTGGGGCTGAGCCATGGGGCACTCAGCAGGGGGGAGGGGCCAGGAGTTCTGGTGTGAGACCCGAAATGAGAAGGAGCGGGTCTGTGCAAAGCCATTGCACAGAGCAGGTAAATATGATATGTTAGTTATTTAGATAAAAACAAAAAACTGAACCTTTACAAACCCTTTGAATAATACAGTTTAACAATCTATTGTTACATTGCATTCACTATTTCATTCTTGTGTACGTTAGATCAAAGGTGTGCCTTTTGATTTACCTAAGGCATCAACTAAAGTACTGTTAAGTAAAACAAATTATACATTTTATATAAAATTTTTTCCTGTTTAACCCCTTGTAAACCCATAGTTACACCTAATCAGACATGATTAACTACTAGACATGTGCACACTGAAATATTTTGTTTCGGAATTTTGTTTTCGTCCGAAAAATAAATTTATTTAGTTACTCCCGAAATTCGTTTTTATTTATTTCATTTTTCATTAAAAATTGCATTCGTCCAAAAATCCAAATTGAGGTTGAATCTGTCATTGAAGGCTTATGGTGTCTGTCGAATGTTCAAAGAAGACAGAGAAGCTAAACTGTACGACGCTGTATAGTTTACCTGCTCCGTCGAATCTTCTTAGAACTTTCAACAGACACCATAAGCCAAAGTACATGTGTACTTAGTTCTAGCTATTTTACTGCTCCTCCTCTTTGGTTACAATCAACCAATAACATTCATCATCATCATTATTTTTATTTATCTTTTCTCCCCTACGTCGAATCTTTTCTCCCCTACGTCGAATCTTTTCTCCCCTACGTCGAATCTTTTCTCCCCTACGTCGAATCTTTTCTCCCCTACGTCGAATCTACGTCGAATCTTTTCTCCCCTACGTCGAATCTTTTCTCCCCTACGTCGAATCTTTTCTCCTCTACGTCAAATTTTTTCTCTCTATGTAGAATAATCTTGGACTAATAGAGTTAAGGTTAGGCACATTTGACCACAGGTTTGATGGACACAGATTGTTATTGTCATCATCATGTCGAATCTCCTATCTATATCGAACTGTTGTGGCAACGAAAACTAAAATAAAATTAAGCATTTGTTTATCTTGGATGTTTCGTTTTTCGGATTCTACACTTTCGTTATCGTTTGTTAAAACGATAACGAAAATACCTGAAATTCGGACGAAAATGCATTCGGTTGAAAACGAATGCACATGTCTATTAACTACAGTACTTCCTTGTCAGGGCTGGGCCCAGCCCGTCCTTCTCTGAGCTGGCCGCTCAGCTGTCGGCTAATTGCCAGCTCCTATCTCTCCACAGTTACTCAGCTGTTGATGATATCCTGCTTGTCAGTGCTGCCTACGTAAGCCGTCCAATCCAGAGGTTCTCTGCCTTCACCTTGGTCACATCACAGAAACTATCTCCTGCAATCCTGTTCAAGACTTGCTGTGCTGACATCCCTTCTGGCTCCAGATCCTGCTTGCTGTTCCACTACATTGATCCCTGACTTCTGGCTTGGCTGACTATCTGTTCCGGTTACTGAACTTTGGCTATGTTTTGACTACGTTTGCTCTTTTTACTTTTATTATTAAACAAGTGTGATTTAACTGTACTTCTGTCTTGGCCTGATTTTATGGTTTCTGACAGTAGGCGAAGGCCATGAATTCAGAAGATGCAGTCAATCCACCTGTTGGTAATGTTTTTTCCAGATTGGATGAACTGGATCACAGCATGGATCAGTTTGCCATGGCATTACAAACTCTTCTGAGTAGCACGGCTCTCTCCCACTGTGTCTGCCCTGGTACAACCTATGTGGCAGGCTTACCCTGCTGCTGCTCCAGTCTCTGTGCAGGCACCCGCCTCAAGTATTACCTCTATAAGAGTTCTGTCTGGTTCCGCTCCGCTTCCCCATCGATTTGGGTGCAATGCAGACGGTTTCTTAACCAGGTTGAGATATACTTTGAGATGCTGCCCCAGGCGTTTCCCACGGACAGAAGCAAAGTAGGTTTTGTGATACCTTTGCTTTCTGAGAGAGCCTTGACCTGGGCAAACCCTCTATGGGAGATGCAAAAACCTGTTGTCTTGAGCTACCCTAAGTTTGTGGCTTCGTCTAAAAGGGAATTTGACGTTCCCGCACGCTCTGCTTCTGCTGCCAAGTGCCTCTTGTCCATCGAACAGAGTACGAGAACTGTTGCCGACTACGCCATTGATTTCCGTACTCTGGCAGCAGAGGTTGCGTGGAACAATGAGGCCCTCGTGGCTGCTTTTTCTCATGGTCTCTCCGATACCATCAAGGATGAGATAGCAGCCTGAGATATACCCACTGAGCTGAAGAAGTTGATCATGTTTGCCATCCTCATTGACTCCAGACTTGGAGAAAAACTCTCTTTTAAGGAGCGCTTGCGGAAGCCTCCTGTATGTTTGTCTCCGAGCTTTGCAGTCCCACCCATGCCTCCCTCGCCTCCCATGCCTCCTGGTACCGAGTCGGTCAGTGAAGGTGAACCCATGCACTTGGGTTTCACGCATGTCTCTGCAGATGAGAGAACCTTTAGGAGGAGGGAGAGATTGTGCCTTTATTGTGGCCAGGCAGGTCAGTTTTTGAAGTCTTGTCCTACCCGTCCAGGGAACGCCCGAACCTTGAGGTCCTATCACGGACAGACCTTAGGTGGCGTTGTTTCATCCCCAGTTATCCAGAAGGATAAGCCCCTGGTTTCAGTCACCCTTTCTTGGGCTGAGTCGTCCGTCGAGATACAGGCTCTAATCGACTCTGGGGCTGCAGGCCTGTTCACTGATACTGCCTTTGTATTGAAGCACTCGATTCCGCTGCAGCTACGTGACACTCCACTTTCCATTGAGGCTCTTGACGGAAGACTCCTACAGCCTGCCCATGTGACTCATGAGATGGTTCCGGTGTCCATGGCCGTAGGGGCTCTTCACCATGAGATAATCCAATTCCAAGTTATTTCCTCACCTAAGTTTCCGCTGGTTATCGGTTATCCTTGGTTACAGAGGCACAACCACTCTTTTGATTGGCTCCGTGCTGAGGTTCTCTCCTGGTCACCACAATGCAGTGAGACGTGTTTCCAGAAGGTAGCCAAGGTCCTGTGCACCTCTTCACTCTCCTCCCTGCCGGAGGAGTACCGCGATTTTAGCGATGTCTTTGACAAAGGTCAAGCCACTAGTTTGCCTCCACACTGGCCGTATGATTGCACAATTGACCTTCAACCTGATGCCATACCCCCTCGTGGCCGGGTTTACACTTTCTTGGTCTTGGAGGATAAGGCCATGGAGGAGTATGTTGCAGATGCACTTTCTCAAGGTTTCATCCGCAAATCCTCATCTCCTGCTGGTTTCTTCTTTGTGAAGAAAAGTGGTGAACTGAGACGTATTGATTATAGGGGTCTCAATTGTTTCACGATTAAGAATGCCCATCCGATTCCGTTGATTACGGAGTTGTTTGATCGCCTCAAGGGAGCAACAGTTTTCACAAAGCTTGATTTGAGAGGGGCATACAATCTTGTGAGGATTAAGGAGGGCGACGAGTGGAAAACTGCGTTTAATACCAGAACAGGCCATTATGAGTATCTTGTAATGCCTTTTGGCCTTTGCAATGCTCCAGCAGGTTTCCAGGAATTTATTAACGATGTCCTCCGAGATTTGTTACAGTTATGTGTGGTGGTTTATCTCAATGATATCCTCATATTTTCCAAGTCCCTGGAGAGCCACCACACAGATGTCTGTCGTGTGCTTCAGAAACTAAGAGAACAATCTCTTTTGTAAACAGGAGAAGTGCGAGTTCCATCGTGAACAGGTTAAATTCCTGGGTTATGTCATTTCCACTGCTGGTTTTTCGATGGACCCAGAGAAACTTTTGGCAGTTCTACAGTGGCCCCAACCCGTGGGTTTTCATCCTCTGCAGTGTTTCCTGGGCTTTTCCAACTATTATTGGAAGTTCATTGGTAACTTCTTGTCTCTGGTCAAGCCCCTCACTGATATGACCAGAAAGGACGGTAACCCACAGAGTTGGTCTCCGGAGTCCATTAAGGCCTTTGAGAGTCTGTTTCTGCTCCTGTGTTGGCACTTTCTGATCCTACGTTACCTTTTATCCTTGAGGTTGATGCTTCTGAGACTGGTGTTGGCTCCCATCTGTCTCAACGTCCTACCTTCTGAGAGCGCTATGCATTCTTGTGGCTACTTTTCCAAGAAATTGTCACCTGCGGAGTGCAATTACGAGATTGGTGACAGAGAGCTGTTGGCGATCATTTTAGCCCTGAAAGAATGGATACATCTCCTCCAAGGTACTACTGTGCCGGTTCTTATTTATACTGACCATAAGAATCTCACATTCTTGTCTGAGGCTAAATGCCTCTCTCCCAGAAGGGCGTGATGGGCTCTTTTCTTGTCAAGTTTCAATTACATTGTCTCATTCTTACCCGGTACTAACCCGGTACTAAGAATGTAAAGGCTGACGCCTTGTCTCGACAGTTTTCCTCCACTTACAAGTTGGAGTCGGTTCCGGTTCCTGTGATTCCTCCTGATCGTATTCTGACTACGGTTCGCACCAGTCTCACTTGTCCTTTGGGTGACAAAATTCTTGCTGCTCAGGTCTATGCTCCTCCTGAGAAACCTTGTGACCGCTGCTTTGCTCTCTGCTCAGAGAGTCTCCGTACTGCCGTGCCCTAGACTTACCATTCTCCCAAGGCTGCTGGCCACCCTGGGAAGAATCAACTCTTTTGGGCCATTTCCCAACAATTCTGGTGGCCTAGTCTATGTGCTGATGTAACTGCCTTCGTAGCTGCCTGTTCTGTGTGTGCTCAGAGTAAGACTCCACGACACCTTCCAGTGGGCCTCCTACAACCCATACCCAATGGAGAGAGGCCCTGGACCCACCTGTCTATGGATTTCATTGTGGAGTTACCAAACTCCCAGGGCAACACAGTTATCCTTATGGGGGTTGACCGGTTCTCAAAGATGTGTCATTGTATTCCACTTAACCTCCCTGACGGTATTCCCGAGTGTGGCTCGGGGTTAAATTTCAGCACCATTAGCGGTAACCCCGAGCCACACTCGGGATTACATCTCAGGATCCTGGTGTAGGTTACTTATCTTGTCCCCAGGATCCTGCGATGTCCCCGCGCGGTGTCTGCGGGCTCTGTCCTCTGCCCGAAGCCTCTCTGTGTCAGGCTCCCGTCCCTGCGAGCGTCCCTGCGAGCGTCGCGACGCATGGGGGCGGAGCCTGGCGGCAAATTCAAAAAAATGTAAAAATCATAACACAGTACTGTAATCTTACAGATTACAGTACTGTATGAAATCATTTCACTTCCCTTTTGTCCCCAGTGCTTTGGCCCATGCCCTGCATGCAGTTTTATATTATATATACTATTCTTTCTGCCTGGAAACTTGAGATTGTCCATAGCAACCAAAAAGTGTCCCTTTACGTCAAAAGTAGCTTTAGACCAGCTAGAAAACAGCGATAGTAAATTAGAACACTTGCAGAATTGAGCGATAGTGAATCGTGGGGAAATTTATTTTATTATTATTATATTATTATTTTTTTAATTATTTATTTATTATATTATAATTTATTGCTATATTTCTGACCATCATAACAACTGGTCAGACCTATTACCATGGGCAGAGTTTGCTCACAGCAGTGCCTTGAATTCTGCTTCCCGATTGTCCCCGTTTATGGCGAATTATGGTTTCCAACCTGCCATGTTGCCTGACTTGTTTAACACAGGAATACTCTGCGGAACAGAGGAGCATCTCCGTGGTCTTCGTTCCACTGGAGCACAAGTCCAGGAGTCTTTACGACATGCTAATGATAGGTACAGACTCCATGCTGACCGCAGACACCTGCATGCGCCTTCCTACCAGGTTGGGGACAGGGTCTGGATGTCATCTCGCAACCTCTGACTTCGTGTTCCCTCACTGAAGTTCGCACCTCAGTTTATGGGGCCTTTCCGTATTCTTTGCAGGATTAACCCAGTGGCTTACGCATTAGACCTTCCTTGTAATATGTGTATTTTACATGTATTTCATGTCTCCTTATTAAAACCTTTGGTCTGCAACTGCTTTACCACCTCCGTGCTACGTCCTCACCCTGTACAGGTTGAGAACCATGAGGAGTATGATGTACAGTTGACTCCCATGGGCGCATACAGTACCTGGTGCATTGGAAAGGGTGCGGTCCGGAGGAACGCTCTTGGGTCTCATCCTCGGACGTATACGCCCCTGTCCTCCTCCATGATCACCATAGACGTTTTCCCCTCAAGCATGGTGGTCCTCCAAGGAGCAGGGGTCGTTGAGGAGGGGGTACTGTCAAGGCTGGGCTCAGCCCTTCCTTTTCTTAGCTGCCTGCTCAGCTGTCGGCTAATTGCCAGCTACTATCTCTCCACAGTTACTCAGCTGTTGATGATACCCTGCTCGTCAGTCCTGCCCACTTAAGCCATCCAGTCCAGAGGTTCTCTGCCTTCGTCACATCACAGAAACTTTCTCCTGTGATCTGTTCAAGACTTGCTGTGTTGACATCCCTTCTGGCTCCAGATCCTGCTTGCTGTAACACTACATTGATCCCTGACTTCTGGCTTGGCTGACTATCCGTTCCGGTTACTGAACTTTGCCTATGTTTTGACTAAGTTTGTTCTTTTTACTTTTATTATTAAACGAGTGTGATTTACCTGTAATTCTGTCTCGGCCTGATTTCATGGTTTCTGACATTCCTTCAAGCAGATATTTTATCTAGATATTTCTAACTCTATTTTTTTTATATTTATTTTCTTTCTCATTTTCGTTGTCCCATAATAAAGTGTAAAAATAAAAAAAATGGCTTGGAACAAATTATAGAATAAAATGTATACTTTTCATAAAAGAAAGACAATATTGTTTAAAACTTTACTTTGTCCCCAAAAATAATGTATGTGTTTCTTTATCTTAAGTAAAGAAAAAAAAAAAAACAAATTAGGTTTCTTCCTAAATTCCTTCGATTGGTGATGAAATCTACCTTACATTTACTGGTCCAAAGTGGGGATGGGCATTACCCAATTATCATATTATCAGCTGTTCTAGATACATTTGGATGGTGGTTCACACGGTCCACTGTCAATGTAGCTGTTTGTTTAGAGGAGGACCTTCTGCGTTCCTTTACAGAGCTTAGCAACTTAGTGTTGAGGGTTTTAGAGCCTATGCCAACCTCCCAGGTCCCACAAGAATGACTCTTTGAGTATGTATGTTTGCTAGAAAGAGATTCATTAAGCCTAATCATTGGTCACCCTACCAACCTGTGTGGGCTAATTACTACCTACTTAATTTCATATCTCTGCCTGACCCTCAAGTATGGGCAGAATTTCGAGTTAAAGCACTGAAAGATATTATGCCTGCTGGTACACTGTCATTTCTGGACCTATCTTCTAAGTATGGATTACCTAGGTGGATGCACTTCTGCTACCTTCAGTTGTCACAGGCAGCTTGGCCTGAGTTCCCACAACCTCCTGTGTTTAAAATAGACCCGATTGAGACTCTCCTTGCCCAGGACTCTTCTTAAGGCTCTTTCCTCCCTAATTCTGGCTCTCCTTTGCGTGGATTCTCTCTAAATTGACAGATTGTGGGGACAACAGACAGCTGACATTCCAACTTTGGATCGGGAGGGCTGGTAGGGTTGACTTGAGTTTTGTCCTAAAATTATTTAATCTAGAGATAAACTGATTTAGAACATGTTTCCATGTGGGGTGTATTTCACCCCACATAGATTTGCCGACCTGCCAGCGCTGTTTGAACCTCCCTGGCACAAATCTTCACATGTTTTGGTACTGCTCCAAGTTGACACAATTTTGGGTGGAGATTTTTAACCTCATTAATGTCTTTTTGCAATTGTCCCTCCCCATGCTCCCTAAACTGTCATTGCTGAGCTTTCATAATGATGCCCAGAGACCTCACCATACTAAGTTATTGATTTTGAAATTCGTTACAGTATATTATGAGAAAAAGGACATACTTTGTAGCTGGAATTCACCCTCCCTGCCATCTTTGTCCTCTTGAGAGTCAATGATTAATACAATGCTGCCTGTGTACAAGTTATACAAGATATTCTTGATTAGAAACTTTCCTACGAAGTACAATAAGGTCTGGCAGCCTTGGAAGGACCAATAGGTGTTAATCCTTTTGCTACCTGATGTATTACCCTTGTCCCCCTATTCTATTCCCTCATTTGGGTACTGTTCCTGTCTAAATCTGATCATTTCTTATTGATGCTGCTCTGTGCCTTATGAACCTGGCTTTGTATAGCTTTTTGTGGACTGGTTTTATACCACGTTGTTTGTATTAATATTTTTCTTGTCCATACCACTTCTTTAACAGTGGTATTGTAACATGTTTATGTGTTTCAATAAAGAAATCCTTGCTTGTAAGTAATACAAAAAGTTATCGACTTACAGACAGGACCATAGTGAAAATGCTGTGGTCCATAAGGGGCATAAAGGTAAGATTGGAGGGACAGAAGAGAACAAACTCTGACAAAGTGTGTCAGAATTTTAAGAAAATGTTGCTTTTCGGTTCACGTTGATATAAGCAGCATAAATTGAGGGATTCGCTAATAATGGGCACAGTATGGGTGCATACCCGGGAACTCTGTGCATAGATCTTAGGTGGTTTAAAGCATATTTCAATTCATTTTTTTTTAAATTGCTATATATATATTATTGTACAAAACACCACCCCTCACTGCCTTCTGCGTTTTTATTCGATCCTGCTTGCCAGTCCTTTTCTGGGTTACATAGCATCCAGTGCCATTCAATCTTGTGAGCCCAGGCTGCCATAAATATACCCCACTGAGTGCCATATCAGGTCAGCTTGGGCTCTTAGTACAATACTTAAGAGAGTGATAGTAATGTCATACCATGAGTGCCAGCCTCTCTTGCACTGATGACCAACCACAGCTGCTGTAGTGAAGATGGGAGGAAAGACCCCCAGGCCGCCACATGACCAGTCAGAAGTTGGTGGACCAACCCATTAAAATTTGGTGTTGCACCCTCTAGGTCTTACCAGGTGGTAAACCCCGGCATTACTAGTCAAGACTCTTCATCTTGCTCTCTCTGTATTTTCAGCTGGCCAAGACTTGCTCATTGATAAATTAGTGTTCTCCTTCTCTAGTGCGCTGTTAGCATTATGCTGCAAGCTGTACATCAATAAATCTTGGATAGAGCCTTTGACACACCGCTCTGCGCTGATCTGAGTTATTAACCCCTCACCCTGGTACCTCTGCCAGGCTCTGCAGTCATCTATACAGGTACAAGGCTGAATTTTCTGCAGATAGATCTTAAATTAGCGAGCTTCGTTCCTTCCCAGAGACTGACACCATTTCTCAGAATTTTTTAGTATGCAGTTGTTGTTAAAGGAAAGCTTTAGGGACCGAACAATATCAGAACTAACATTGCTGACTTGTTTAACAATATGAAAACTGTGGAATGGTTATATTTTTAATTATATGTGTTCTGAGTAATTGGCTGTAATTTTTGGTGTCCCCTGCTTCACTGGCTGCAGGCTGATGCTTGGTTGGTGACTCATTAGGCAGTGAAAACACCCTACAGCATCCAACAAAAACAGGTTTGCAATGGCAGCTCTCATCTTTCTTTATTAATTAACCACTTAAGCTTTGGAAGTGTCAGGTCACCAGAGGACAGGTGGCAGATGCATACTGTTGGGATCAGGAATGCACCGCTAAGATAGTGGACCCTACAGTTGATTGCAGCAGATGAAGCTCTGGGTGGTTCAGGAAAGCAGGACCTCTGGAGCACCAACACAGATCACACTGGGAGCTAGAGCATGAGGTTCCACATGGCACAGAATCTAAGAACCAGCGGGTGTTAGAGATCCACCCACGGATCCTAAAAGAATCGAGCTCTGTAATTTCAAAGCCATTGTATCTAATTTTTAGGGACTCCTTAATGACAGGAATAGTACCACTGGATTGGCGTAGGGCCAATGTGGTGCCTATATTTAAATAGGGAACAACGTCTTTACCAAGTAACTATAGACCTGTTATTTTAACTTCTATAGTCAGGAAGATACTGGAGAGTTTTTAATAAAAGACCACATAGACGAGTTCTTGCTGGAAAAAAATCTTTTAAGCAACAGACAGCACAGAGTCATGAAAGACAGAAGTTGTCAAACAAACCTGATTTCTTTTTATGAAGAGGTAAGTAAAACCTTGGACAGAGGGGTGATTGTGGACGTGGTGTACTTGGATTTTGCAAAAGCGTTTGACACAGTTCCCCACACACGGCTAATGTGTAAGGTAAAGTCTACAGGCTTGGAAATATCAGTTTGTAAATGGATAGAAAACTGGCTAAAAGACAGAATTCAGAGAGTAGTGGTTAATGATTCTTACTCTAAATAGTCTAAGGTTAGGCTATGCCCTACTCTTGCTACCTTCAGGCGATCCCTGAAAACTCATCTCTTCAGAAAGGCCTATCACGTCTCCAACTAAACTCCTACCACTTCCAACAGCTCATTCCCCACAGTTACAACCATTTGTACCACCTGCCCCACCCTATTAGATTGTAAGCTCTTCTAAGCAGGGCCCTCTTAATCCTCTTGTATTTTATTGTATTATAACTGTATTGTCTCCCTTTTATTTTGTAAAGCGCTGCGTAAACTGTTGGCCCTATATAAATACTGTATAATAATAATTTAGTGGTGTAACCCAAGGTTCAGTGCTGGGACCCTTACTTTTTAATACCCTTATAAATTATATCGGGTCTGGGATTAAAAGTAACATTTCTGTCTTTTCAGATGACACCAAGCTATGCAGTGTAATAAGGTCCTTACAGGATGTCTCCAATTTACAAGCCAGCCTCAATGTACTGTCTAATTGTGCGACTATGTGGCAGATGAGGTTTAATGTTGATAAATGTAAAGTTATACACTTGGGGGCTAAGAATATGCATGCATCATACATAATAGGGGGAGTACAACTGAGGGAATCAATGGTGGAGAAGGATCTGGGGGTTTTGGTAGATTATAAGCTCAATAATAGCATGCAATGCCAAGCTGTGGTTTCCAAAGTGAGCAAAGTCCTTTCTTGATTTGAGAGGTATGGACTCCAGAGAGCGAGATATAATTTTACCCCTGTACAAATCATTAGTAAGACCTTATCTGGAATACACAGTTCAGTTTTGGGAACCAGTTCTCCAAAAGGATAGCGGGGAACTGGAGAAAGTTCAGAGAAGGGCAACCAAACTGATAAGAGGCATGGAGGAGCTCATCTATGAGGAAAGATTAGAGGAACTGAATTTATTCTCTCTTGAGAAGAGGAGATTAAGGGGGGATATGATCACCATTAGGGATGAGCTTCGTGTTCAAGTCGAACCCATGTCGACTCGAACATCGGCTGTTCGGTCGTTCGTCGAATTCCAAACGTTATGGGCCGTTCGCGCCAAATTCGTGTGGCGCGTCACGGCCCATAATTCACTGTGGCATCGCAGTGCATTGCTGGCTGATGATTGGCCAAGCATGCACTATGACCCGCATGTTTGGCCAATCACAGCGTCGTCGGTAGAGAGAGCTGTAATTGGCCAAAGCCAGGGTGGCTTTGGCCAATTATGGCTCAGGGGGTTTAGAACACACCCCACACTATATAAGGCCGCCTGCACGGCGGCCCTGTGTAGTGTGTGTTCCGGCGTTGAGATACATAGATAGACAGAGAGACAGTGTCATTTCATTTGAGTTGGCTAGATTAGGCAGGACAATCAGTGAGTTAGCTGCACTTACAGTGTACTGTGTATATATATGCAATGCATCCCAGGTGTTGCATATATATATATATATATATATATAGATATATATATACTGTATTCAGTTTAGCTAGATCCATTCCTGTTATCTTCCTACTGACAGGCAGGCTTGTCTTGTTACAGTATTTACAGCTACCTGAAGAAAATTGCTGGTGTTCTTTTGATCCTATTAGTACCACAGTCAGGCAGCTAGACTATTTACAGTTAGTGTAGTGCGTCCTGCTCACAGTGTTCAGCTAAAAATACAAGTTAGTGTAGTGAGACCTCTGCACAGTGCTCAGCTAAAGCTATAAGTTAGTGTAGTACGTATTGCTCACAGTGTTCAGCTAAAACTACAAGTTAGTGTAGTGAGACCTCTGCACAGTGTTCATCTAAAGCTACAAGTTAGTGTAGTGCATCCTGCTCACAGTGTTCAGCTAAAACTACAAGTTAGTGTAGTGAGACCTCTGCACAGTGTTCAGCTAAAGCTACAAGTTAGTGTAGTGCGTCCTGCTCAGTGTTCAGCTAAAACTACAAGTTAGTGTGGTGCGTCGTCCTCACAGTGTTCAGCTAAACCTACAAGTTATTTGTTTGCAAGCTCTGCACAGTGTTCATCTAAAGCTACAAGTTAGTGTAGTGCGTCCTGCTCACAGTGTTCAGCTAAAACTACAAGTTAGTGTAGTGAGACCTCTGCACAGTGTTCATCTAAAACTACAAGTTAGTGTAGTGCGTCCTGCTCACAGTGTTCAGCTAAAACTACAAGTTAGTGTAGTGAGACCTCTGCACAGTGTTCATCTAAAGCTACAAGTTAGTGTAGTGCGTCCTCCTCACAGTGTTCAGCTAAACCTACAAGTTATTTTTTTGCGAGCTCAGCACAGTGTTCAGCTAAAGCTACCTGTAGAAGGTTGGTGGTGTTTTCCTGATCCTATCACTACCGCAGGCAGCTAAATAAGCTGCAAGTTATATTTTTGCGAGCTCTGCACAGTGTTCAGCTAAAGCTACCTGTAGAAGGTTGGTGGTGTTTTCCTGATCCTATCACTACCGCAGGCAGCTAAATAAGCTGCAAGTTATTTTTTTGCGAGCTCTGCACAGTGTTCAGCTAAAGCTACCTGTAGAAGGTTGGTGGTGTTTTCCTGATCCTATCACTACCGCAGGCAGCTAAATAAGCTGCAAGTTATTTTTTTGCGAGCTCTGCACAGTGTTCACCTAAAGCTACCTGTAGAAGGTTGGTGGTGATTTCCTGATCCTATATATATATATATACAGTGGGGACGGAAAGTATTCAGTTTTTTTCCTCATTAATGTACACACAGCATCCCATATTGACAGAAAAACACAGAATTGTTGACATTTTTGCAGATTTATTAAAAAAGAAAAACTGAAATATCACATGGTCCTAAGTATTCAGACCCTTTGCTCAATATTTAGTAGAAGCACCCTTTTGATCTAATACAGCCATGAGTCTTTTTGGGAAAAATGCAACAAGTTTTTCACACCTGGATTTGGGGATCCTCTGCCATTCTTCCTTGCAGATCCTCTCCAGTTCTGTCAGGTTGGATGGTAAACTTTAGTGGACGGCCATTTTTAAGTCTCTCCAGAGATGCTCAATTGGGTTTAAGTCAGGGCTCTGGCTGGGCACTTCAAGAACAGTCACGGAGTTGTTGTGAAGCCACTGCTTCGTTATTTTAGCTGCGTACTTAGGGTCATTGTCTTGTTGGAAGGTAAACCTTCGTCCCAGTCTGAGGTCCTGAGCACTCTGGAGAAGGTTTTCGACCAGGATATCCTTGTACTTGGCCGCATTCATCTTTCCCTCGATTGCAACCAGTTGTCCTGTCCCTGCAGCTGAAAAACGCCCCCACAGCATGATGCTGCCACCACCATGCTTCACTGTTGGGACTGTATTGGACAGGTGATGAGCAATGCCTGGTTTTCTCCACACATACTGCTTAGAATTAAGGCCAAAAAGTTCTATCTTGGTCTCATCAGACCAAAGAATCTTATTTCTCACCATCTTGGAGTCCTTCAGGTGTTTTTTAGCAAACTCTATGCGGGCTTTCATGTGTCTTGCACTGAGGAAAGGCTTCTGTCGGGCCACTCTGCCATAAACCCCGGACTGGTGGAGGGCTGCAGTGATGGTTGACTTTCTACAACTTTCTCCCATCTGCATCTCTGGAGCTCAGCCTCAGTGATCTTTGGGTTCTTCTTTACCTCTCTCACCAAGGCTCTTCTCCCCGATAGCTCAGTTTGGCCAGACGGCAAGCTCTAGGAAGGGTTCTGGTCATCCCAAACGTCTTCCATTTAAGGATTATGGAAGCCACTGTGCTTTTAGGAACCTTAAGTGCAGCAGAATTTTTTTTGTAACCTTGGCCAGATCTGTGCCTTGCCATAATTCTGTCTCTGAGCTCTTCAGGCAGTTCCTTTGACCTCATGTTTCTCATTTGCTCTGACATGCACTGTGAGCTGTAAGATCTTATATAGACAGGTGTGTGGCTTCCCTAAACAAGTCAATTAGTGTAATCAAACACAGCTGGACTCAAATGAAGGTGTAGAAGCATCTCAAGGATGATCAGAAGAAATGGACAGCACCTGAGTTAAGTATATGAGTATCACAACAAAGGGTCTGAATACTTAGAACCATTTGATATTTCAGTTTTTCTTTTTTAATAAATCTGCATAAATGTCAACAATTCTGTGTTTATCTGTCAATATGGGGTGCTATGTGTACATTAATGAGGAAAAAAAATGAACTTAAATGATTTTATCAAATGGCTGCAATATAACAAAGAGTGAAAAATTTAAGGGGGTCTGAATACTTTCCGTCCCCACTGTGTATATATATATATATATATATATATATATCTATATCCCAGCTTAGTGCAGCTACAGGCCATTAGTACGTCTGGAAGGCCAAGAAGGAGAGGCAGACAGTCACAAGCCAATAAAAGAAGGCAAGCAGGCTCTGTGTTTGGTGCTGGTCGTGGGGACGGTGCATCCTCATCAGCACGTGGCCGTGGGACACGCTTGGCCTTTTTTTCGGCAGCTGGCCATGTTGAGCCGCAACATGTGGAAGACTTGGTCGAGTGGATGACCAAGCCGTCCTCATCCTCCTCATCCTCTCTCACCCATGCTCAGGGTACTTTGTCTGGCAAAGCAGCGGCCTCTTCCCTCGGCTCAATGTCATCAGTGACTCCTTCCCTAGCCCCACCATGTCCTCCTGAGGAGTCCCTCGAACTGTTTGACCACAGTGTTGGGTACATGCTCCAGGAGGATGCCCAGCGTTTGGAAGGCTCTGATGATGATACTAAGCTCGATGAAGGCAGTAACGTGAGCACAGACAGAGGGGGTGCCCAAGAAGGACAGCAATCTGGCAGTCATGCTCCCCCTGCTGCAGCATACTGCCAGGTTTGCTCCAGTGATGAGGAGGGAGGGGATGATGTGGTCACTGACTCAACGTGGGTGCCTAATAGGAGAGAGGAGGAGGAGGAGGCTGCACATCACTGAGGCAGGATGCCCTCCAGGGGCCAGCCTAAGGGCAGCACACTGACTGCATCACACCCCAATGCTCCACATGTGCAGGGCGCTTCAGTCTCTGCGCGTTATTCAAAAAGTTCTTTGGTGTGGGCCTTTTTTGAGACGAGTGCATCAGATCGCACCGCTGCTATTTGCAACATATGTCTCAAGCGTATCTCGCATGGCCAAAACATCTCCTGCTTGGGTACCACATGCTTGACCAGACATATGTTGACCTGCCATGCAGTTCGTTGGCAAGCGTATCTAAAAGACCCACACCAAAGAACAAAGAGGACCTTTCCTTGCTCCTCATCAGCTGAGATCTCCAACCCCACTATACCTTCAGTCCTCTCTGAGACCTGCACTGAGAGGAATGAAGGTGTAGAATTAGGTGTGTCACAGCCAAGTACTTGTGGGCAATCTGCTTTCGGTACACCGACGTCAGATTGTACCAGGCAAATTTCCCTGCCCCAGCTGCTGCACCGCTGAAAGAAGTTTGCTCCCAGCCATACACATGCCCAGCGGTTGAATGCTAGCTTGGCAAAATTGCTAGCACTTCAACTGCTGCCTTTTCAGTTGGTAGACTCTGCCCCCTTCCGTGAGTTTGTGGAATGTGCGGTTCCTCAGTGGCAGGT
The DNA here is from genome assembly GCF_042186555.1 of Aquarana catesbeiana. NCBI lineage: Eukaryota > Metazoa > Chordata > Amphibia > Anura > Ranidae > Aquarana > Aquarana catesbeiana. Next base: position 297,288,015 of record NC_133332.1, on the reverse strand, counting down.
ACCCAAACGCCACTTTTTCTCACGGAATGCGATTCCGGCTCTCTACCGGCATGTGGAAGGCAATGTCCATGCCTCGCTGGACAGGGCGGTCAGCGGTAAGGTGCATATTACTGCTGACTCATGGTCCAGCAGGCATGGACAGGGACGTTACCTAAGTTTCACGGCGCATTGGGTGACTCTGCTGGCAGCTGGGAAGGATGCAGGACAAGGTGCAGTAGTGTTGGAGGTTGTTCCGCCACCACGCCTCCAAAATGCCACTACTAATGATTGTGACACACCTCTCTCCTCCACCCCCTCCTCTTCTTCTTCCTCCATGGCCTCTTCCTGTGCTTTGTCCTCGGAACCAGCAGTGCTCCGTAGCCGTTCAAGGGGCTATGCAAGTACGCAGGCCAAAAGATGCCATGCGGTGCTTGAGCTGGTGTGTTTGGGGGACAGGAGCCACACTGGGGCAGAGGTTCTGTCAGCTCTGCAGGGGCAGGTTCAGAGGTGGTTGACGCCACACCAACTTAAGGCAAGAATGGTGGTTTGCGACAATGGCACCAACCTCCTCTCTGCCCTCCGACAGGGACAAATGACCCATGTGCCCTGTTTGGCTCACGTCCTTAACTTGGTGGTGCAGCGGTTCTTGGGCAGGTACCCGGGCTTACAGGATGTCCTGAGGCAGGCCAGGAAAGTCTGTGTGCATTTCCGCCAGTCATATAATGCCAGTGCTTGGCTGGCGGACCTCCAAAAGGAGTTTAACCTGCCCAAGAACCGCCTAATCTGTGACATGCCCACCAGGTGGAACTCAACATTGGCCATGCTGCAGCGGCTGCACACGCAGCAGAGGGCCATCAATGAGTACCTGTGCGACTGTGGCACCAGGACAGGGTCAGGGGAGCTTGTTTTTTTTCCCCACGCCAGTGGGCCATGATCAGGGATGCATGCACTGTCCTGTCACCATTTAAGGAGGCCACGAGGATGGTGAGCAGTGACAGTGCATGCATCAGTGACACTGTCCCCCTTGTCCACCTGTTGGAGCACACGCTGCGTGGAATAATGGACAGGGCACTTGAGGCAGAACAGAGGCAGGAAGAGGAGGACTTCCTTAGCTCTCAAGGCCCCCTTTATCCAGACAGTGTTCCTGCGTGCCCGCCGATCACACAGGAAGAGGAGGAGGAGGAGGAGGAGGAAGATTGTGTCAGTATGGAGGGGGAGCCTGGCACTCAGCATCAGCAGCAGTCTTTAAGGGATCAGTCCCAAGAAACACATGGACTTGTACGTGGCTGGGAGGAGGTGGCTGCGGACCATGTCTTCCTTAGTGACCCAGAGGACTCCGGACCGAATGCCTCAGCAAACCTATGCTGCATGGCCTCCCTGATCCTGCAAAGCCTGCGTAAGGATCCTCGTATTCGTGGTATCAAGGAGAAGGACCAATACTGGCTGGCAACCCTCCTTGATCCACGTTACAAGGGTAAGGTTGCGGACCTTATCTTGCCTTCGCAGAGGGAGCAGAGGATGAAACATCTTCGGGAGGCCTTGCAGAAAGGTCTGTGCAATGCGTTCCCAGAGACTGGGAGGTTACAAATTCCTGTTTCTGGACAACGTGTTGCTGAGCTTCGGTCAGTCAAAGAAGGAGCGGTGGAGAAGGTGGCCGTCTGACCGATGCGTTCAGACAATTTTTTGGTCCGCAGCCCCAAGGTATGATCGGTTCCAGCAACCATCGCCAGCGTCTGTTTTACATGGTGCGGGAATACCTAGGGGCAAGATCTGACTTGGACACCTTTCCCACCGAAAATCCTCTGGGTTACTGGGTCTTGAGGATGGATCACTGACCAGAGCTTGCACAGTATGCAATTGAGCTACTGGCCTGTCCTGCATCCAGCGTTCTTTCGGAACGCACATTCAGTGCTGCTGGAGGCTTTGTAACCGATCACAGGGTGCGTCTGTCCACCGACTCGGTCGATCGACTGACCTTCATAAAAATAAATAAGTCTTGGATCACCACCAGCTACCAAGCACCTGATGCTGATGTAACCGAATAATTTTTTTTGAAATCTCAGATCCCTTCAAAGACTGCCTATGCTAATGCTGAGTGACTATCCTGAGTAATTATCCCAATTTTTGATGCAATACTTTGCAGCAGGGCTCGTTTCTGCATTCCAACTAGAGTATCTGTGAGGGGTTGCAGTGTTGTGGCACCAGCACCAGTGCCTAAGGCCTAATTTTTCAGCCCCTGTTTAACAGGGGCACGTAATTACAATTTTTGATGCAATACTTTGCAGCAGGGCTCGTTCCTGCGTTCCAACTAGAGTATCTGTGAGGGGTTGCAGTGTTGTGTCACCAGCACCAGTGCCTAAGGCCTAATTTTTCAGCCCCTGTTCAACAGGGGCATGTAATTACAATTCTTGATCTAATATTTCATAGCAGGGCTCTGTGAGGGCTTACAGTGTTGTGGCCACAACAACACCTAAGGCCCAAATTTCTGCTGAGTATATAGGGCAGGCCCCTACTTTCAGACATCTAACTTACAAACGACTCCTACTTGCAAATGGAAGGAGACAACAGGAAGTGAGATGAAATCTACCCCTAGGAAGGGAAATTCTCTCCTGTAAGAGTTAATATGGGAAAAACATTTCTCCTTTCCACTGATGCTTTCCAATCCTTGTTCCACAAAAAAAAACAAATTTTCAAAAAATATTTGTCATTGGGACAAAAAGTAAGGTGAAATCTTCTGAAGAGGAGGACAGACAGCAAAACAAATGTCACAGGGGTGATAACCCTTCCCTATGTTTTCCAAAAAGCTTAAAAAAGATTTTTTGGCTGGAGCTAAACACCTTAAAAATTTACCCGTTCAAAATTACAAACAGATTCTACTTAACAGAAAACCTACAGTCCCTGTCTTGTTTGCACCGCCTGTATATTGCTGTTCAGAGTATATAGGGCCTGGTGGCCCCACACCTTTCCTTATTTTAATTTGGGTGCGGGGTTCCCCTTAATATCCATACAAGACCCAAAGGGCATGGTAATGGACTGGGGGGTACCCATGCCGTTTGTCTCACTGATTTTCATCCATATTGCCAGGACCTGACATTCCATTAAAGCCGCAAGCAGTTTTAAATGACTTTTTTTCCTTTAAAAATGACATTTTGTGCAGGGACTGTTCTAAGCACAGGAAACACGCGCCACTTTACAGGCATACTATAGACACCCCCCAGGTACGATATTTAAAGGAATATTTCACTTTTTTTTTTTTTACATTAAAAATTTACATCATTAAAATCACTGCTCCCGAAAAAACGGCCGTTTTTAAAAGGTTTTTTTGCATTGATACATGTCCCCTGTGGCAGGACCCGGGTCCCCACAACCTTTTTAGGACAATAACATGCAAATTAGCCTTTAACCTCCCTGGCGGTATTCCCGAGTCTGGCTCGGGTTGGATTTTATATACCAAAAGCGGTATCCCCGAGCCAGACTCGGGCTTGCATCGCAGGATCCAGGAAGAGCATACTTACCTTGTCCCCTGGATCCTGCGTTGTCTCCCCGCTGTGATCGGCGAGCCGCTGTGTCTCGCTTGATTCACAGTGCCGAGCTCCGTTCCCTGCGAGCGTTGCGACGCACGGGGACGGAGTTCGGCGGTAAATTCAAAAGTGAAACACACAGTATAGATACAGCATACTGTAATCTTACAGATTACAGTACTGTATCAAATAATGACACATCCCCTTTGTCCCTAGTGGTCTGCCCAGTGTCCTGCATGCAGTTTTATATATATAAAACTGTTCTTTCTGCCAAGAAACTGGAGATTGTCCATAGCAACCAAAACTGTCTCTTTACATCAAGTGGTTTTAGAGCAGCTAGAAAAAAGCGATAATAAATTAGAATCACTCGCAGAATTGAGCGATAGTGATTTGTGGGGAGATTCGTCATCAAACACTAAAAGTAATAAAAGCTAAAATTCTGCAACTGAGCAAATTTCAGTGTTTTTGATTTGATTACATTATTATATAATTTTTATTATTATTATATTATTATTTGTTATAATTATTTATAGTTATTTATTATATTATAATTTTTTATTTCGTTTTTCAAACTTTATCATACCCGGGATGTCTACTAGACTCTTGTTTGGACAGATTTAAGTGAACTATTCCTAAGAATTACAGGCCTACAATATAAAACGACAAATTTCTGTGCAAAATAATTGTACCGCTTTCAGCACCTAAAATCAGAAATAATCATACCGCCAGGGAGGTTAAAATGAGCACTTTTGATTTCGAATGTCTGAGTCCCATAGACGTCAATGGGGTGCTAACGTTCGTGCGAATTTTCGGTCCGTTCGCAGGTTCTGGTGTGAACCAAACCGGGGGGTGTTCGGCTCATCCCTAATCACCATGTATAAATATATAAGGGGTCCATATAGTGAACTTGGTGTTGAGTTATTCACTTTACGGTCAACACTGAGGACAAGGGGGCACTCTTTACGACTAGAGGAAAAGAGATTTTATCTCCAAATACGGAAATGTTTCTTCACAGTAGGAGCTGTGTTAGGAGCCACTTCTGTGATTGGACACGGCTGATCACATGGTAAAGAGCCTCCCCTGGAGGCTCTTTACCAAGATCGGTGTAGCGGTGTGTCAGACTGACACACCGATCCACCGATCGCCGCGATGCGCACCCCCATGTTATCCTGCTGCACGTCATATGACGCCCAGTCAGGATAACTGAACCACCTAGAGTTGCCACCTCATTCCTTTAAACCCGAACACATATTAATTACACAGGTTCTGTGGATGATTGAGGTGGTAATTAAACTCACTTGTTGCCTTATCTGCATTTAATTAGCCTCAGAACCTGTGTAATTCATATGTGTTCGGGTTTAAAGGGATGAGGTGGCAACCCTAGAACCACCGCCCGGCCGTCATCTGCTATGGGCCGGGCGGGAAGTGGTTAAATTATTGGTCTCACTCTGATAATCGTGAAACCTCACGTGTGTGGTGCAATCACTGTTTACATATACTGTACACTACTGTGCAAAAGTTTTAGGAAAATGTGAAAAGCTGTAAATTAGGAATGCTTTCTGAAATGAAATTGTTAATAGTTTATTTTTATCAATTAACAAAATGGAAAGTAACTGAACAAGAGAAATACAATTCAAATCAATATTTGGTGTGACCACCTTTTGCCTTCAAAACAGCATCAGTTTTTCTACGTACACTTGTGCACAGATTTGGAAGGAACTCGACAGGTAGGTTTTCATCTTGGAGAACTAACTACAAATCTTCTGTGGATGTAGGCTGCCGTAAATCCTTCTGTCTCTTTATGTAATTCCAGACAGACTCAATGTTGAGATCAGGGCTCTGTGGGGTGGCTAAACCATGACTTCCAGGACTCCTTGTTGTTTATGCTGAAGATAGTTCTTAATGACATTGGCTGTATGTTTGGAGTCATTGTCCTGCTGTAGAATTGTAGAATACATTTGGGGCTAATCACATGGCTCCCTGATGGTTTGGCGTGATGGATAAGTATGTATTTCTCAGCATTAAAGCGGAGGTTCACACAAAAATTGAACCTCCGCTTTTTGGTACCCTCCCCCACTCCAGTGTCACATTTGGCACCTTTCAGGGGGGGAGGGGGGTGCAGATACCTATCTAATACAGGTATTTGCACCCACTTCCGGGCATAGACTCCCACGGGAGTCTACACCACTTCCTGTCCCCTCGTGCTGTCTGCTGGGACACACACGGGTCCCAGAGACAGCAGGGACCATTCTGATTGCGCAGCGCGACTCGCGCATGCGCAGTAGGGAACCGGGAAGTTAAGCCGAAAGGCTTAATTTCCTGATTCCCTTACAGAAGATGGCGGCGGCAGCACCCAAGAGCCGAGCGACAGTTCGGCTTCTGGTGCTGACATCCCTGGACCCTGAGACAGGTAAGTGTCCTTATTTTAAAAGTCAGCAGCTGCAGTATTTGTAGCTGCTGACATTTAATTTTTTTTTTCTACGCGGGATTCCCTCTTTAGGGACACCATTGATCCTCACCAAATCTTCAACCCCATTTGCAGAAATGCAGCCTCAAACTTGCAAGGAACCTCCACCATGCTTCACTGTTGCCGATAGATACTCATTATTGTAGCGCTCTCCAGCTCTTTGACACACAAACTACCTCCTGCTACAGCTAAATATATCAAATTATGATTTATCAGTCCAGAGCACCTGCTGCCATTTTTCTGCACCCCAGTTCTTATGTTTTCATTCATAGTTAAGTCGCTTAGCCTTGTTTCCACATTGGAGGTTTGGCTGCAATTCTTCCATGGAGACCACTTCTGGCCAGACTTCTCCGTACAGTATATGGGTGTATCTGTGTCCCACTAGTTTCCTCCAGTTCTGTGCTAATGGCACTGCTGGACTTACGATGTGCAAGGGGGGAAATAAGCATGTGTCTTTCATCTGCTACATTGTTTTTTTTTGTCCAACCACTGTATTTATGGTCCCAAGCATTTTTTGTTTCTCTGTGCATCTTCAAAAGAGCTTGGACAGTACATCTTGAAACCCCAGTCTGCTTTGCGATCTTCTACTGGGCAAGACTTTGCTGATGCATTATAACTACCTTGTGTCTTGTTGCTGTACTCAATCTTGCCATGGTGTATGACCTGTCGTCCACAATCTGAACTTAGTAGCAGAGTTTGGCTGTTCATCAACCAGTTTTAAGCCTCCTGCACAGCTGTTTGTGTTTCAGTTAATGTCTGTGTTTCAACCTACATATGAAATTGATGATCATTACCCGCTGCTTGGTATAATTGGTTAAACACACACCTGACGCTAATCCTACAAAATCCCTGACTTTGTGCAAATGTACAAAGTTTGCAAGTGTTGAATTGATGCTGGTTTGAAGCTAAAGGGTAGTCACACCAAATATTGATTTGATTTAGGTTTTTCTTCTGTTCGCTTACTTTGCGTATTGTAAGGTGATAAAAATAAAACAATTAAAACATATATATATTGAAAGCATTCTTAATTTAAAGCATTTCTGCATACCTGCCTAAAACTTGTGTACAGTACTGTATGTGCAGGAACTTTGCATGCGAGCACAGGGGATAGGGGGACTTTTATTGTATTTTTTCGTTTATTTAAAATAATGTTTTATGCTGTTTCTTTAGATTTTGTTTGGTTCAACTTTATTGCTATAATAAGGGATGAACAACATCCCTTTTGACAGCATGGGCAGTAACAGGTACTCCTCATTGAGAGATCTGGGGTCTGTTCCTTCTCCTCTGTCTGCAGTAGACTGAGTGTAGCAGTCCCGGGCCCCCAGATATCATAGGAGAGCCCGGGAACGGTGATGGGAGAGGGCCCCCTTCCACCCCCTGTAAAAGTGATTAGGCAGTAGTAGAGTGGCTCAGATCACTTAAAGAGAAGTTCCAGTCAAAAAAAAAAAAAAAAAAATTAAAAGTCAGCAGCTACAAATACTGCAGCTGCTGACTTTTAATTGGACACTTACCTGTCCCAGGGTCCAGCGATGCGGGGGATCGAGGCCCCGCTCGTCTCCCCCTCCGTTCAGCGGCGCCGGCATTGCAACTGTGGGCGCCGGGCTGTGGCTTCACAGCCTGGCACCCACTGCGCATGCGTGAGCGGCGCCGCGCGCCGTGATTGGCCGCTCAGTCACCTGGGACCTGTAATGGGTCCCAGATGATTGACAGGAGGGAGGGAGCAGAGCCGAGCCCTTCCTGTGCAGAGGGGGAAGTGATGTCACCAGCCCAGGCACTGGAAGAGGCAGACTACGAGGGACCCCCTAGCAACAGGCATTTAGAGGTAAGTAAAAAAAAAAAAAATATCCAAATTTTTTTTGTATTTTTTTTTTTAGGATTTTTCATGTAGTTTTGTTTTTTTGGGTGGAACCCCACTTTAAAGAGTTAACACATGCGTCAACATCCGTGTTTAAGTTGCATTTATGCAGTGTTTTTTAATGCCTCCCATGAATATTACAATGTGCTGTACACACAGGAGCGCTGCAGGCCAGTCAAGTTCCTCCACCCCAAACTCGCTCATCCATGTCTTTATGGACCTTGTTTGTGCACTGCTGCACAGTCAAGTTGGAACAGGAAGGGGCCGTCCCCAAACTGTTCCCACAAAGTTGGGAGCATGAAATTGTCCAAAATGTCTTGGTATGCTGACGCCTTAAGAGTTCTCCTTTGCTGGGACTAAGGGGCCAAACCCAACCCCTAAAAAAACGACCCCACACCTAGGGCTGGGGAAAAAATTGATTCAAATCTTGAATCGAGTTGAGAGGTCAAATAGATTCAAAATTTCATCAAATCGATTTTCGTTAGATTTTTTTTTTTCACCAGGACGGGCACTGACACTGCGCCGGTCCTGAAGAGCTGCGGGCAGGAGTTTTTAGGTGAGGCCGCAGCTTCAGCCTAGTCCGCAGCGTCCGGCCTCGCGAACTGAGCCGAAGCCGCGGCCTCGCCTAAAAATTCCAGCCCGCAGCTCCTCAGGACCGGCGCGGTGTCCAAAGAAAAAAAAAAAATTGATTCGAATCGTGAATCGAGTTTTTTTTTTTTTTTTTTTTTTTTAAACGCAGATTTTTTTTTGAGAAAATCGCCCAGTTCCACACCATAACCCCCCCTCCACCAAATGATTTGGACCAGTGCACAAAGCAAGGTCCATAAAAACATGGATGGGTGAGTTTGGGGTGGAGGAACTTGACTGGCCTGCACAGAGTCCTGACCTCAACCCAATAGTGTTCTATTTTTCAACCTTTGGGTTGAATTAGAGCGGAGACTGCCAGCCAGGCCTTCTCTCCAACATCAGCGTCTGACCTCACAAATGCGCTTCTGGAAGAACAGTCAAACATTCCCATAGACACACTCCTAAACCTTGCGGACAGCCTTCGTTGAAGCTGTTATAGCTGAAAAGGGTGGGCCAACTCAATATTGAACCCTACAGACTAAGTCTGGCATACCATTAAAGTTCACGTGCGTGTAAAGGCAGGTGTCCCAATGCCCTGTACACACGGTCGGATTTTCCGACGGAAAATGTGTGATAGGACCTCCTTGTCGGAAATTCCGACCGTGTGTGGGCCCCATCACACATTTTCCATCGGAATTTCCGACACACAAAGTTTGAGAGCTTGCTATAAAATTTTCCGACAACATCCGTTGTCGGAAATTCCGATCGTGTGTACACAAATCCGACGCAAAAAGTGCCACGCATGCTCAGAATAAATTAAGAGATGAAAGCTATTGGCTACTGCCCCGTTTATAGTCCCGACGTACGTGTTTTACGTCACCGCGTTTAGAACGATCGGATTTTCCGACAACTTTGTGTGACCGTGTGTATGCAAGACAAGTTTGAGCCAACATCCGTCGGAAAAAAACATGGATTTTGTTGTCGGAATGTCCGATATATATATATATATATATATATATATATATATATATATATATATATATATATACAAATATACATACACACACACACAGTACTGCATGCAACAGTGAGAATGCTTTCAAAAATATATTTTTTTATTGTTTACTCTTAGCAATTTAAAAAATTCAAAGTGAGAGAACAGGATAAAAATCCAAATCAAATCAATTTGTATGAGAATGTAGTCATAGCAATGACATGAGTAATACACGAGGTAGTAAAGTCAGTATTATTAAAATCTTTCCTTAGGCTGGATTCACACCTATGCATTTTTTGTGCTTTTTGCATTTTTCAGATTTGCACTACAGATCGTGTTCCATAGGAAACAATGTTAAATGGACTGTAGTGCAAATCTACAAAATGCAAAAAGCACAAAAAATGCATAGGTGTGAATCCAGCCTTAGGTCTCGTTCACACCAGGTCTTTGTTCTTCTGCACCTGATCAATGCAGGTTTCCACAAGGGCACCTTGCAGACAATTGTTTTCTATGTGCCCCGTTCACACCACAATGTAGCAGCTCATCTGCATTTATTTTTTGCACTGCATTGAGCTGCAGCACATAGAAATGAATGAAATGTAAATTTGTGACATTTCGATAAAGTTAAGAGAAAGGGAAAACTGTGCCTTACGTTTTAAAAAATGCAGGCTATGGCCCCTACCAAGCCAAAAACCATGTTAAAATTGATCATTGTAGTGCATTATAGGCTGGTTCTGGTCTTTCTGATCTGGGGGTGCAGTGAAAACAATTATTAGGCCTTACTGACAATACACCTTTGTTTTATCCTGTCCAGCCCTCCCCGCTTGCATTGCATTGGCTGTGTGTGAGTCACCGACAGTCTATTACCCCATATGACAGAGATGCCTTTCTATATCACAAGTCATGTTCCGGAAGTAACGTTTGACATTATTTCTGGGTACTGCAGAGGTGTTGCAGGAGTGAACAGGGACTGCTGGACCACATCTCTGTATGACTATGACAAGAAGCAAATCAACTTTTTTATAGTCATGGTAAAAAAATCAGGAGGCACCCTAGTCCCAAACTGTATTTATTGGTTTGAAGAACAATGACATCTGCACTGAATGGTGATGTCAACCTCTGCTTGGTGCCACGTGGGAAGTCCTCCCTTCACACCAGTGTTCCCCCATAACATCACAGACAGCCCTCACATCACAGAGTCCTTCCTTCACGTCAGAGTCCCTCTTTTATATCCTTGTCCCCTCCACTTCCTGATATTAATGTCAATGGTCCTGGAGGCGCACAACTGAAATCTGGGGGGGGGGGGGTTGCTAACCCACCCCAGCATCCCCCTAAGTCCAGCCCTTTTATAGTGTGCAGGCTGGTGTGATTGAGACCTTAGTGTTGATGACTATATTAGAACCTATATTATTTTAGAAGTGGGAATATAACTTGGGGTATAATCCAACTCAAATTGAAAATTAGTCAGTAAAGTGTTCTGAAGGCACAGCCTACCTACTCTGTACTTCCATTTTTTATTCACACATCTCTGTAGTGCCCTATACATTTCTCCTAATCCTGCGATCTGGGAACCGCTTCAGTGAATGCACAAAAAATATTCCCAAACGCACTCACCATTGCAACTTGCTGTTTCTCACATACAGAAAGTCTGAAATAATGTCAGTACTAAGAAGTTTCATACAGCCACAATCAGACTTAAGCATGCCTTGGAAGCTTATATGTAATTGGCGATATGGGATGCTAACCACACAGGATTCTGGAAGTACATTCCCAGTGACCCTGTGAGTTGTTGTGTGGATCTTTGCTATAGAGGATTACAGAGAACTCCGGTAAAGGTCAATTTAGTGTTTGCTGCATAGTATTGGTAGCTTGCTTATTGGTGGTACTTTGCCAGAGATTGCATTTTATCCTCTTGCTGAGCATGTAACACATATACTGTACGTGGCTGCCAGAAAGGTGGGCTTTAATGCCCGGCCACCGCACATAAGCATCTACTGTGACCTGAGGTTGTATGCTGAGTGAGCTAATTGCATTTTTCCAGCACATGGCATCTGTTTGAGAGCCGATATACGATTATGTGACCTCTGTGAGTACCAATCACAATGCTCACATGATAAAGAATCCACAACTCCTCCTAAACATTAAGGCCCACTTAAAAGGCTGCAAGGAGGGGGTGTGAAGGAGTTAAAATAAAATAAAATACAATAGTTTATATTGTTCTGTGTGATTTTTAAACACCACAGTGAGTTATGTTAAGCTTCCACCACAAATCTACATTTCCTATGCAATGAAAATACAGTAAAACCTTGGATTGTGAGTATAATTTGTTCCAGAAGCATGCTTGTTAATCCAAAGCACTTGTATATCAAAGCAAATTTCCCCATAAGAAATAATGGAAACTCTGATGATTCGTTCCACAACTATTTATTCCTTAAGTACTTCAGTTTATAGTCTATATAAAAAGATTATAGCAACGTGACCAGGTTGTGTAACCATAAAATGTCCATCCACAAGAGGATTAAAAGCAAAATCCAGTACATTCGATACATTAAAACTAGAATTTGCACTCTCAAATCACGTTTTTCCGATTTCTACAGGTCCGACATGCAATCCGCTCCCAGTTTCCAGAATCATTACCTAACCCTGCTTGTAATCCTATAATGGACATAGTCAAAAGTATAGATCCCCAGAAATTAATATCAACATTCTATAATATGCTTCATACTCCCTCATCCACTAAAATAGCTTACAATATAAAATCAAGATGGGAGGGAGACCTAGGAATCCTGGAAGACGAGGACTGGAGTGAAGCATTGGACGCATGCAAAGCTGTCTCACCCAAGCTATCGGACAGATTGACCCAAACATACATCCTACACCGCGCATATCTCACACCAATAAGAATAGCAAAATTCACCCGGGGACAACCCTCCACATGTCTATAGTGCAGTCGAGAAACAGGCACATTCTACCACCTCCTGTGGTCCTGCCCCTACATACAGGGCTTCTGGAAACAAGTGGTAGATTTTCTTCATGACAATATGGGATCTAGACCCCAAACCATGCTTACTGGGTATTTTCCCAGACGCTGACACTGACAAATACACCAAAACTTTTATGCAGGAGACCCTATTTTCTGCCAGGAAAACTATTGCCAAACTCTGGATGAGACAGGTTCCCCCTAGATTATCTGACTGGAAAACTGACGTTAATAGCACACTGCCCTATAAGAAATTTGTCTACATTAATAGAGGGTGCTCTGCAAAATATAATAAGGTCTGGGACGGCTGGCTTAATAAAACTGACACGTGTGTAGCACTGCAGAGCACATCTTCCTCTCAGACGTACCACCCTGCTGGACCTGTACCATACAGCCCATTCTCGTTAAATCTGTATAATAGCACATGATACATTGATACCCCAAAAGATCTGCTGTATTGCCACTTTGTAACAGTCTTTATAATTGACTAGTGACTTCTGGCTTTTACCTACATGAGTAATATGTATAATAATTGTGCTGAACAAAAGACATAATGTTTGTGCATTGTAAATTGTATAATTATGTTTTGTTTTTTTGGGAAATAAAAACGTTTTAATTTAAAAAAAAAAAAATCCAGCAGGAACTGCAAAGTATAAAAGAGAAGAGAGGCGCCTCTAAGTGTAGCAATATGGTTACATTTAATGAAGGTACAACATTTAGCAACTTGCATTGTTAATGACTAAAAGAGGCACAGATGCAGTAAAGCTGTCCACATAGACTGTCCTCCGCACCGCCGCCTCTAATTGCTGTCAGTCTGTAATTGTGACCGGGAAGACTATAGTTACATATAGTAGGTGAGGTTGAAAAAAGACACAAGTCCATCAAGTCAAACCTATGTGTGTGTGATTATATGTCAGTATTACATTGTATATCCCTGTATGTTGCGGTCATTCGGGTGCTTATCTAATAGTTTCTTGAAACTATCAATTCCTCCGCTGAGACCACCGCCTGTGGAAGGGAATTCCACATCCTTACCGCACTTACAGTAAAGAACCCTCTACGTAGTTTAAGGTTAAACCTCTTTTCTTCTAATTTTAATGAGTGGCCACGAGTCTTGTTAAACTCCCTATTGTGGGGTCACCAGTACAGTATTTGTATATTGAAATCATATCGACTCTCAAGTGTTTCTTCTCCAGAGAGAATAAGTTCAGTGCTCGCAACCTTTCTTCATAACTAATATCCTCCAGACCCTTTATTAGCTTTGTTGCCCTTCTTTGTACTCGCTCCATTTCCAGTACATCCTTCCTGAGGACTGGTGCCCAGAACTGGACAGAATACTCCAGGTGAGGCCGGACCAGAGTCTTGTAGAGCGGGAGAAATATTGTTTTATCTCTGGAGTTGATCCCCTTTTTAATGCATGTCAATATTCTGTTTGCTTTATTAGCAGCAGCTTGGCATTGCATGCCATTGCTGAGCCTATCATCTACTAGGACCCCCAGGTCCTTTTCCTACCCTGCAGCAGAGCGATTTGAAAGCGAGGCTTTTAGCGCTCGTGGATGAGATGACATCAATGACGTTGCGGAGGATGGTCTATGTGGACAGCTTTACCCCGGATGCCTGCATACTTCGATGTGCCTGTTTTAATCCACAACCATGTGACTTAATAAATGTTGTACCTTCATTAAATGTAACCATATTGCTACACTTAGAGGCGCCTCTCTTCACTTTTATACGCAGTTATGACATGACGCTGCTTGTATATCAAGTCAAAATGTATTTAAAAATTTAGCCTGTCTTGCAAAATGCTAGTTACTCTCAAACCAAGGTTTTACTGTAATATCAAGAGACCAAAGGTACAGATTTACGGAAAGGTCGGCATAATTTGATATGCTTTTACACTATATCACACCTCTGATTTTTTATAAACGCACCTTTTTGTAATATAAAATATGTGTTAATTGGGCCTAACACCTGGATGGGATTATTCCAGCAGCCGCTGCTACATTTCTCTACACCATGTTTTACAGTAAAGTGTCTAGAAGCATATATGAAAGGAGAGGTGCAAAGGTGAAGTAGAGGAGAGAAAGGCTACAATATTTTCCAGTGCTATGTGAAAGAAGGAACACCTTTTAGATGTACTTGTTCCCCGCTGATCCCTGCCAGCCTATCCTGAGCTAGCCTATGGAGAAAGTACATCTAAAAAGATGCCTCCTTTGATACAGCTCTGTATGCGAAGAGCCCTAGGGATCGGCAAACAACTGCTATCATCTTTGATCCCAGTGCAGCTCTTTGTTTGATGGTGCAACGGTCATGTGCAAAGTGCAGTAACTCAGTTTGCAGTTTACCATTGTCATATTAGGAAAAAGATTGCCTTAAATTATTGTGCTATGCTCATCAAGGCCGCAGATAATTTTTTTTTCCTGGGAGGGTTCAGGTCTTTCAAACGTAAAGACATCATTTACACTTTTATGTTAGGGGAGGTACGGTAAAAACATGTGACAGCAGAGTGGGGCCATGAGGCTTTGCAATGCAGCGCAGCAAAAATTATTCAACTGAATAGAATGCAATGCACGTAGTTGTGGTGCAGTAGTGTATTCATTAGTACAGCGAGCTCCTCCCAAGCTCCCTAGTTTTATTTTTTGTTTTTTTTTTCCTTCAGCCCGCTGGGTTGAACTAAAAACAACTTACCACGTGAACCAGGCTTTAGATCTCATTCATATGTTCTAAATGGCCATGGAATGGCAAATATACCATGAATACCTACAGCCAGGATCCCAGATGTTCCAATTTTTGTCAGCTGCTCAGCATGTTCACCTGAGCGATAGGCTGAAAAGAGCCACTGTTGTGAACATGTGTCTGCACATCCAGTGGTCCCCATGTTTAAGCTCCAGGGGACAAAGCAAAACACACTGGGGTGTGGCCTGACGGGAACCCAGGCTGAAGTCTCTCCCATCACTACTACATTACCATAGGACTCCGTGGATGTGGGGCACCAGGGATTATTTTGTTTCTTCCTTTCAGTGACTACCCAGTGGCTCCATCCCTCGCCAGGACTCAAGCAGCACATTTGGTATCTTCTACATTACTCCCCACATCGAATAAGCCTGAGCGACACACTAACAAACCGTGGGTCACAGTGGTTACCTGCTGTTAGGGACAAATGTCTGACCCTGGATCATAGGCGTGCACAGCCTATTGCGTTAGGGTGTGCACCCCAAAGCTCCAACACATATATGCGTTTGATCGGCCTCTTCCCCGCTCTCCATCCTGAAACAATGGGAGGAAGGGGGAGCCACGGAGCACACAGGGGGTCCCGGGCAGCAGAAGGAAGAGGAACAGGGAAAGGAGGGATGGCAGGGGGTGGCATATATTGGTACAGATCCCCCCCTGTATTTTCGTCCTGTGGCAGCTGAATGTTGATGAGAGGGAGAGGAAGAGAAGCCTACTTCTTAGATAAAGGAAGGCCCGTAGACGTGGTGTATCTGGATTTTGCAAAAGCATTTCACACAGTTCCCCATAAACGTTTACTGTACAAAATAAGGTCCGTTGGCATGGACCATAGGGTGAGTACATGGATTGAAAACTGGCTACAAGGGCGTGTTCAGAGGGTGGTGATAAATGGAGAGTACTCAGAATGGTCAGGGGTGGGTAGTGGGGTCCCCCAGGGTTCTGTGCTGGGACCAATCCTATTTAATTTGTTCATAAACGACCTGGAGGATGGGATAAACAGTTCAATCTTGGTATTTGCAGACGATACTAAGCTAAGCAGGGCAATATCTTCTCCGCAGGATGTGGAAATCTTGCAAAAAGACCTGAACAAATTAATGGGGTGGGCGACTACATGGCAAATGAGGTTCAATGTAGAAAAATGTAAAATAATGCATTTGGGTGGCAAAAATATGAATGCAATCTATACACTGGGGGGAGAACCTCTGGGGGTATCTAGGATGGAAAAGGACCTGGGGGTCCTAGTAGATAGGCTCAGCAATGGCATGCAATGCCAAGCTGCTGCTAATAAAGCAAACAGAATATTGGCATGCATTAAAAGGGGGATCAACTCCAGAGATAAAACGATAATTCTCCCGCTCTACAAGACTCTGGTCCGGCCGCACCTGGAGTATGCTGTCCAGTTCTGGGCACCAGTCCTCAGGAGGGATGTACTGGAAATGGAGCGAGTACAAAGAAGGGCAACAAAGCTAATAAAAAGGGTCTGGAGGATCTTAGTTATGAGGAAAAGTTGCGAGCACTGAACTTATTCTCTCTGGAGAAGAGACGCTTGAGAGGGGATATTATTTCAATTTACAAATACCGTACTGCTGACCCCACAATAGGGATAAAACTAGAAGAGAGTTTAATAAGACTCGTGGCCACTCATTCCAATTAGAAGAAAAGAGGTTTAACCTTAAACTACGTAGAGGGTTCTTTACTGTAAGAGCGGCAAGGATGTGGAATTCCCTTCCACAGGCGGTGGTCTCAGCGGGGAGCATTGATAGCTTCAAGAAACTATTAATCACCTGAATGACCGCAACATACAGGGATATGTAATGAAATACTGACACATAATCACACACATAGGTTGGACTTGATGGACTTGTGTCTTTTTTCAACCTCACCTACTATGTAACTATGTACTTTCAGCTGCTGCAGGAGGAAAATACAGATCGGTTCCACTCCAACTCCACCCCGCCTCCGCTCCTATCCAGGTTCTGAGGGTCAGCAAGGAAAGATTGCGGTTTACCTGTCACCTGCCAGTCATTGGCGGGTTGCCAACCACAGGATTAGGGTGTGCCCAGGCACACCTGGCACACCCCTTGCGCACGCCTATGCCCTGGATGCAGAGAGATTTTATCCAAGGGCAATAATGTATCCCTACCTGCAGGTAACCACTGGATGTGCAGATACAGGTGGATACATGTTTACAGCAGCAGACCGCCTTGGCTCTTTTCAGTCCATCACTCAGGTGTACAGGCTGAGCAGAGACTGGAACATCTGATCCCGGGTGCAGGTATTTGCAGTATACTTGCTGCGCCATGGTCCTGTAGGATGTATGAATGAGACCCAAGACTGGATTTTAGCTAACCTTACTGTGCAAAGGGGAACATATTGTGGTGGGCAGTAAATTCAGTGATTTATTTAAACCTTAAAAAAAATGTGTCCTAAGAAATTTTATGAAATGTTTTAAGAGATGAAAAAATAAAAAATATTGTGCACCGCCTACCACAGGATGGTGCCCTTTGCACCTGGTCAATATAGTTGGCTTTTATTCAGTCTTAAACTGTAGTAAACCCAGCTTTTGAACTTGTACCTACAAGTAAGCCTATAATAATGCTTATCTGTAGGTATAGTGAATATCTCCTAAACTTGTGGTGTTTAGGAGATATTTACATGGAAAGCAGCCGGTGGTGTCACTGGTGCATGTGCTCTGATGGGACGGCATACTGCTTAATTGTACTTCTCCTGGGAAGGAGTGCAGTTCATTCTGCACTTTTGTGACCCATTTTTAGCTGACAGCCAGCTATAGCCCGCTGTCAGCTGACATCGCTCAGCAGGTCCAGGCTGTGTAAAGATCCTAACTTTAAAGTCAGGATTCACCCAGATGCCTGGACCAGCAGCTCGCTCAGCCTCTCGGTGAACCGTAGAGACCCTGAGCCAGCTGCTCCTGTCCCTTCCACAGCCTGGCATTCCAGTGAGATTGGAAGGGGGGGGGGGGCAGAGCCAGGGACTGACAGTCACCACTCTGCTCACTGAAGGCTGAGAACTGAGTAATCAGCAGTCTTTGATCGTTCTGTTGTTGGGCTTAGAAGCAGCTGGGGACAGATGCAACATTGGATTGATGCTCCATCCACCTAGGTAAGTATAATTTAAAAAAAAAAACATCTCTTTTAAAGGGAAAAAAATCCCCCTCTCCCTCCTAAGAACCCTCTCTCCCCAAGCAAAGATTCCCACTGTAAAATATCTCTCTCCCTCATATGTCTCCCCAAAAATTACCCCCCCCCCCCCCCGGTCTCTAAACCGACCCACCAAAGCAAAAATATCTCCCTCAGTCAATACCCTCTCCCTCAGCAAAGATTTCTAATTATGAAGAAAATCTCTCTTCATCCCATCAAACTCCCTCCCAAAAGCAAATCCCTGCCATTAACCACCCCCTGTAAACTTCTCTACAAGAACCCTCCCCCCTTTCCTTAACCCACCACCAACTCCCCCAGACTGGAATTCTTACTTCCTCCTTCCTAAAACAGAAAATGTATGCCTTCCCACTTAGCAGACCTCAGATTCAGCACGGCACAGAAGTAGGGAAACGTCTGCATCCCCAGTCTCCCTTCGGCTGTGTCATATGATACCTCGAGGGGGAGTCTAGGAGTTCCCTCAACTGTGCACTGTCAATTCCTGGCATCTGAGACCTCGCAGTAATTTCATGCTTTTCAGGGGGACCCCTTATTAAACTGAGTTGATGGGGCACAATAGAAGGGGGGGCTGGCTGCTGCACTCCGAAACTCTGATTGCTTCTACTGTGCTGATGCTGAGGCTAAACAGCAGGGACACTGTCTGGGTATTTTGCCAGGATGCTCTGGGGGTGGCTTGAAGACCCCTGACCCCCCCTTATCTACGCCCCTGATGCTCATGGTATCACACGAAGTGCAAACTTGTATGCTTCTTTAAAAAGTGCCTATCACCTACATGTATTTCTGATAATCTGAATGTCTGCTCTCAATAGATGCAATAGTGTGGCAATGCCACCAAGGATTACCTGATTTTCAATAATTAATTTTTTTTTTCTCCCTACCAGAGCAGACATAAGAATGTCCCATCTCTTGCCTGTCGGGAGCTTGCAGAATATCTAGAACACCTGCTGGTTGCACTGTAGTTGCCAGACTAAATTGGTAAAATTCCTGTGTCGACTACCAGCAGATCTTCACCATATGATGCTGGCTGCCGGGAGGCTATTTAGCCCAGCCTCACTATTCATTTACATTGGCACAAAACCACAAACATGTAATATTTTGGAGCTTGCTAATCCCTAAATGTGATTTTTTTTTTTTAGGCTTTTCCCCCTTTATTTTCACCTGGTGATCCACCCGTTAATATACTTCCTGTCTTAGGGGTGTCTCCACTCTATGAAGGATCAGTGGAAGCACCCTGAGACTGCTGCATTGTCATTCTGGAGAGTGGGGGTAGTATTAGATGCACCAGCAGATTTAGATGGACTTGACTATCAAATTAAAGCCAAACTCCATCAAACATCTTTTAAGCAGTTAAAGTAACTGTTTTATCCCCTTTTGTGTTAAAGGTATTACCTATGTAGCACCCTCCTAGTTTCAGAGTAGGCTGCTAGGTAAATTTAGTTAGCTTTTCCTTAGGCAGAGGAGCAGGGGTTGGTTACATTGGGCTGTTCAGTGTCTCACAGGCTGCTTTTTTTCTACTTCCCCATGTTTTGTGGATATTTCTGTTAGTAAAGTGAAATGGAAAGCAGAACAAGCAGCCTGGATATGAATGGGTTTCCAGCAAATCCCTGGACAGGATTGTCAAGTAGGTGGCTGAGGGGTTTATAAATATTCTGAGGCCTGGAAGCCAAGGTGTAAAGTTCCAGCTTTCTGGAGGAGACCTCTGTGCTGGGGGCTCTACCCCTGGGGCAATGAGGGAGATTAGGAGAAGCCTCAGGAGTCCTGTAAAGACATCAAGGCCTGGCTAGGCTTAGCTGGAAGCCCTAGAGCGAGAACCAGGAAAGCAGTTGTGAAGAAACTCCACTATTCTGGGATTGCGTGAGTACTTAATCCTGTGGGGTGCTTTAGGCTGGCCATACATGGAGCAAATTTCGTTTCTGCAACCATGAGTTTCCTTGTCAGCATTGATGTGAGAATCCCTCCTGCCGGGCCAATGTCTTCTCCCGGCAGGGGAGTGAGGGCAGACGGGGGAAGCTGTCCCCGCCGGGAGAAGACAACGATTATCGCTAGCGTCTATATCAGCCACTAGCGATAATCGCAAGAGAATCCTGCAGGCTGGTTGTACCCAAGTTGATCGATCAATCAACTTGGTACAATTCAGCCTGCCCATTAACGGTTTGAATCTCGGCCAGTTCCTGCTGAACTGGCCGAGAGTCGAACTGTGTATGGCTGGCCTTACCTTACAAGCTGTGCAGTGCAAGTCTTGGACAGCCAGGAGCTGTGCATTAGAGCCTAAGTGTGTCCAGTGTAGCTAGGAGATGTGCAATACAGCCAGGGGTTATACCAGTTCAGCCAAGAGACAGTACAGTGCAGTCTAAGGTTGTGCAATACAGCCAGCATTTTATACAGAGCAACCAATAAGCCTAGCAAATCCTCACATTTCTGCAGTCGGGGGTATTCCGTGCTCCCATCCCTAACCAGGTTAGTCATTCCCCAATAAAAACAAAAAAAAGCCCCTAGACTTATTTTTGAGCTGTTGAGCAATGCTGGAAATGTGTGCCCGGCTGTACGCGCAATGAGAGGGGGTAATAGGCCCATTACCAGTAGCTCCTCCTGTGGGGGTAGCGCTACTTGAATAAAAGCCGACCATTGTAAGCAACTTTGTCAGTGTTAAATGGTTTTGCTTTTACCCTCCAACTGACACTTTTGCTGGACAGCTTGGTCTGTTAAAGGAAGTTGAAATAAAAAAATACAATCAGATGCAGCAGCTGTTGGAATACAGTAGGCCCAGCTGGAGATTCATCCATCTGCACCGTATAGCGTAAATAGAGGGATCTGTAAAATCTTTTCGTTCAGCCCACAGGCAAAAATCTAACAGTATATAGCCAGCTTCACACTGCCAGAGCTTGGTTCTGAAAATCAACACTAATCTTATAATGGTGCTGCAGGATTTACATTAAAATAATCACATTCTACAATAGTGTACTGTTTTATGCTTCTCTGGAGTGCCAGTTTTCAGCCAGGAGTTCAGGTAGAGAATAACGCCGCGTACACACGGCCAAACTTTTCGACCAAACTTGTCCGACGGAACAAATCCGGCGGACAATTCGACTGTGTGTGGGCTTCATCGGACCCGCAGCGGACTTTTTCGGTCAAAAATCAGACGGACTTTAGATTTGAAACATGTTTCAAATCTTTCCGACGGACTCGAGTCCGGTCGAAAAATCCGCTTGTCTGTATGCTAGTCCGACGGGCGAAAACCAACGCTAGGGCAGCTATTGGCTACTGGCTATCAACTTCCTTATTTTAGTCCGGTGTACGTCATCACGTACGAATCCGTCGGACTTTGGCTTGAACGTGTGTAGGCAAGTCCGTTCGTTTGGAAGTCCGTAAAAAGTCCATTGGACCTTTGACGCCGAAAAGTCCGACTGTGTGTACACGGCATTAGTCAGCCTCCAAGGAGGCCATACAGCCTAACACTGTGCTGAAATGTATGTTCTAGCAGGGAGAGCATACAAGTGAATAGCAGCATCCAATACCCATCACCTAGGAGTAAGGCTGAAATATTCTAGCAGCTTAAATCGACAGTAAACTTCATTAGTAGGGGCGAGTTTATATAGGAGTGTTTGTGTATGTGTGTGTGTGTGTGTGTATATATATATATATATATATATATACACTCTATATTACCAAAAGTATTGTGACACCTGCCTTTACACACACATGAACTTTAATAGCATCCTAGTCTTAGTCCGTAAGGTTCAATATTGAGTTGGCTCACCCTTTGCAGCTATAACAACTTCAACTCTAAAACAGCACATGCATCGTACATCGCAAATAAAAAATTACTAGAGGAAAGACAGGCTTTTTTTTTTTTTTATTCATCAAAAGAGACTACTTCTGCCAAAAATTCCTACCTCTGAGCTATTTTTATTTTTAGACTTTAATTACACTATAACAGTGGAGATTTAGAATCTTGTTAATGCCCATTCCTGACAATTGGTACTTCAAAATACTTCACTTCTGTATGTGAAGATGGGGCATTTATTAAAAAAAAAAGCCACATGGTAGAATTTCCATAGAGTTTTATACAGTATTTTGTTTTAACAATTTGCTGTCATTTACAATGTGTATTGTGTTTTTCTCCCTATATTTTGTGAATTTCCTGACTTCCTCCTGTCTTCATGCTATATAGTTTTCTTTTTCATTGTCAATTCCTAATGGCATTTCTTAATGAACTTCTGTTTAGATTGTATAGCTTGCCTGTGGTCTGGCACGGAATAATATTTTACGCATATATGCATGCTTCGTATTGTATTTTTTGTCAATTAAGCACAGAAATGAGCAAACTGCGCTGGTTTTGCAAGGTATTTTCTTCCGGCATCTTAGCACTGCTTTTGACATATTTAATTTGTTAGCTGTGCTACTCCCAGGAATTAAACTTTCCAGGAGGGGATTCGATAGCATAGCTTGGAGCTGCCGAGTTCACTTCATTAGAGTATTGATTTTAGATATAAGAACAGAGTAACTATATTCTCGCTAAGGTACAGAGCAGGCTGGCAACATCAGATTTACATTATCATATTAATTAGAGCGTTTATTGGGGGAGCGCAGAGCCGTAAGTGAAAGTCTTTCCTGAAATATTTAACAGTCCCACAAATGAGGCGTTTAGACTACTTATCGTTTATTTCTTAGATTTTCTTTATACCTCCATGTTAGGCAGCTTTTGTGTGCTTTTGACCATGACTAGGGTGATATAAACTGACCTAGAGACCTTTAGTAGCTCAAGAATAAGGAACTTAAATAACAGCTTATATAATGAAGTATTGGCACCAGTGGCGGCTGGTGCTCCAAATTGTTGGGGGGTGCAAACAAACTGAAAAATTCTGAAAAAAACCCTCAATTGTAGTATCACTGTACCATCAATTGCAGCCACTGTGCTCATCAAATGCAGCCACTGTGCCCATCAAACGCTCCCACTGTGCCATATCAAACGCTCCCACTGTGCCATATCAAACGCTGCCACTATGCCATATCAAACGCTCCCACTGTGCCATATCAAACGCTCCCACTGTGCCATATCAAACGCTCCCACTGTGCCATATCAAACGCTCCCACTGTGCCATATCAAACGCTCCCACTGTGCCATATCAAACGCTCCCACTATGCCATATCAAACGCTCCCACTGTGCCATATCAAACGCTCCCACTGTGCCATATCAAACGTTCCCACTGTGCCATATCAAACGCTCCCACTGTGCCATATCAAACGCTCCCACTGTGCCATATCAAACGCTCCCACTATGCCATATCAAACGCTCCCACTGTGCCATATCAAACGCTCCCACTGTGCCATATCAAACGCTCCCACTGTGCCATATCAAACGCTCCCACTGTGCCATATCAAACGCTCCCACTGTGCCATATCAAACGTTCCCACTGTGCCATATCAAACGCTCCCACTGTGCCATATCAAACGTTCCCACTGTGCCATATCATACGCTGCCACTGTGCCATATCAAACGCTCCCACTGTGCCATATCAAACGTTCCCACTGTGCCATATCAAACGCTCCCACTGTGCCATATCAAACGCTCCCACTGTGCCATATCAAACGCTCCCACTGTGCCATATCATACGCTGCCACTGTGCCATATCAAACGCTCCCACTGTGCCCCATCTTATGCAGCCACTGTGCCCCTCTTATGCAGCCACTGTGCCCCATCGAATGCAGCCACCGTGCCCATCATATACAGACACCGTGCCCATCATATACAGCCACCGTGCCCATCAAATGCAGCCTCACTGTGCCCATCAAACGCAGCCACTGTGCCATATCAAACACTCCCACTTTGCTATATCAAAAGCTGCCACTGTGCCCCATCTTATGCAGCCACTGTGCCCCTCTTATGCAGCCACTGTTCCCCTCTTATGCAGCCACTGTGCCCCATCGAATGCAGCCACCATGCCCATCATATACAGCCACCGTGCCCATCAAATGCAGCCTCACTGTGCCACATCAAATGCTGCCAGTGTGCCCCCCCCCCACCGTCTGTATTTACACTGTCTCGGTGGCGAGGCGACAGCTCCTCAAAGTCTTCTCCCATCCTCTCTTCCCGTCCTCTGCTATGATTGGACGCCTGATAGGGGTCCAATCACAGCGCCTGTCATTTCAGTCAATCAGGTGACGGGTAACAGATTCGAGCACCTTGAGGCGGTTTAGTGTAAGGAAAGCAAATATTCATTCGCTTTTCTAACACAGCTGAGTGGCTTGCGAGCGCCCAGCATGGCGCCCGCAGGTCACCTTTTTTTAAGCCTATTGGAGCCTATGGCTCTAATCAGGTGCTTCAAAAAAACCCCCTGCTGCTGTAATTCAGGCACCCGGCGCCTGAAAAGGGGGTGGCAGCGGCGACCATAGCTAGATTTGTGCAATGCATGAATCTATTGGTGCTAGGGGGGTGGCAGGAGAGAGGGGGTAGCGCCTGTGCGCCCTTATGGATGCACCGCCACTGATTGACACCCTGCCGGTAACTTACTTCCTGTCCTAGGGTGACAACGCTCACCCTCCATACTGTATCTATGGGGAGCATACTATGTCTCCTCTGCATTAAAGTTCCCTGTCTGCCCATTGTTTGGGTTTATCCACATAATGCATGAGGTTGGTAAAGCAGGGGGGATTGTACAATCAGATTGTTCAGTGTATGACTCATATCAGGTTTTTTTTTTATATATATTTTCCTTTTTTTTATATGTATTCCCATTAGCTCCATATTTTAACCAGAATATATTATTTTGATAATTATAATTATTACAAGTAGTAGTATTTTTTTTTTGTTCAGGTATTGTACAGTTAGATTGTATAATGGTTCAAGTTATTGGCCACTTTATTATTGCTAGTACCGGGTTGGACCCCCTTTTTGCCTTTGGAACTGGCTTAATTATTTGTGGCATTGAAGGTGTTGGAAACATTCCTCAGATTTTGGTCCATAGTGACATGATAGCATCACACAGTTGCTGCATATTTTTCGGCTGCACATCCATGGTGCGAATCTCCTATTCCACCACATCCCAAAGGTGCTCTATTGAATTGAGATCTGGTGACTGTGAAGGCCAATGGAGTACAGTGACCTCATTGCCATGTTCAAGAAACCAGTGGTGAGATGGTCTGAGATTTGTGACATTATCCTGCTGGAAGGAGCCATCAGAAGATGTGTACACTGTAGTCATAAAGGGATGGATATGGTCAGCAACAATACTCAGGTAGGCCGTGGCATTTAAATAATGCTCAATTGGTACTAAGGGGCCCAAAGTGTGCCAAGAAAATATCCCCCACACCATTACACCACCGTGCTGATCCATTGATACAAGGCAGGATGGATCCAGGCTGTCATGTTGTTAACACCAATTTCTGACCCTACCATCTGAATGTCGCAGCTGAGATCTAGACTCTTTAGACCAGAAATTGTTTTTCCAATCTTCTATTGTCCAAGTCTGGTGAGCCTGTGTGAATTATAGCCTCAATTTTCTCTTCTTAGCTGACAGGAGTGGCACCTGGTGTGGACTTCTGCTGCTGTAGCCCATCTGCTTCAAGATTTGATGTGTTGTACGTTCAGAGATGGTATTCTACATACCTTGGTTGTACGAGTGGTTATATAAATTACTGTTGCCTTTCTATCATCTCGAACCAGTCTGCCCATTCTCCTCTGATACCAACAAGGCATTTTCGTCCACACAACTGCCCCTCACTGGATATTTTCTCTTTTTTGGACCATTCTCTGTAAACCTTAGAGATGGCTGTGCGTGAAAATCCCAGTAGATCAGCAGTTTTTGAAAGACTCAGACCAGCTCGAGTGGCACCAACAACCATGCCACGTTCAAAGCCACTTAAATCCCCTTTCTTCCTCGACTTCACAATGTTTAGATGCCTAAATGCATTGAGTTGCTGCCGTGTGATTGGCTAATTAGCAATTTGTGTTGTCAAACAATTGAACAGGTGTACCTAATAAAGTGGCTGGTGAGTATATACTGTATACACACCCCCCCCATAATCCTTCTTAACCCTCAGTTAATATTTTTCTTCTTGCAGCTTTTTTTTTTTTTTTTTTTTTTTTTTATTTATATTTTGTTTTAGCCATTGATAGATTTTATGATATCTAATACTTTTGTTTTTTTATTTTCATTTGTTTTCTTTAATTCTTTTGTGTTCAATTACTACTTTAAAAACATTTTTTTTTTGTTCCGTGTGCTTTCAGTTATGTTGCAAGTCTTTTTTTTTCTTTTTCCATTAGCTGCCATCCTTTTTGATGTTGAAAATCCGTGGTCGTGAAAAAACAAAAAATATTCCTCAGAAACCTTTTTTTTTTCTTTTTTTTTTTTCTCTTTAGAAAAAAATATTGTCTAGAACAGAAAAGTCTTGTCAATGGCTGTTGTAGAAATGGACAGGAATAGCCTGTGTAGTGCCATTCCTCCTGAGAGGTGCGTTGTACTGCTGGAAACTGCACACATTATTTCGAAAAAAATAAAAAAATCTTTTTTTAAAGGATTACACGCTCCATAGAGAAACATGGGAGAACCCAACTCGGCTCTCCTATTATTCACGTCTATGGAGCGTGTAATCGCCCCTGTGTACTGGATTTCTGGTGGTGGTGGGGGGATTAAAAGTAAACACAGCCCAGTGTAGTGGAAAGCCAGGCATTGGAAACAGAGGCCATACTGCATCTGAAGTCTATCTTTGAGTATACTACCCAAGGGGTTGGAGAACCTTTTAAGTACACCTTGACTTTAACATAGGATTTGTAGTTTAAAAAAAAAAAAAAAAGATTTTTTTCAGTCAAAGCTAGCATAAGTACCTTACCTATGTGTTTATATTCCGATTGATTCCTCAAAAGTGAAGGAAGGAAGGGATAGCTCCATTGCTTTGTGAAGTGCAAGTCTGAAATTGTCAACAGACTCACAGGAGGGGAAGGTTCAGGCATGACCTCATCCGTGTGCTTGTAGGCAAGTGACACCTCTGGGTTCCTTTAAAGAGGAGGTCCACCCCCCCACAACGAAAAAAATAAGTCAGCAGCTACACATACTGCAGCTGCTGACTTTTATTATTAGGACACTTACCTGTCCTGGAGTCCAGCGATGTCGGCACCCCGGCTGATGTTTCCATCGGCTCACGGGTGCTGCTACCGCCATTGCCTGTAAAGGTAAACAGTCAGTGAAGCCTTGCGCGAAGCGCGCTGCGTTATGTGACTGGTCTGTTGGTGGGGGAAGGAGGAGGGGGTTCGGACTTCCAGGGGACCTTGCCGCAGCCATGAAGTGGGGACGGTACCTGTCAAAAACAGGCACCTGTTACTCCTGCCGCCCCCCCCCCCGAAAAGGTGCCAAATGTTACACCGGAGGGGGGGAGGAAGCAGATAATCGGAGCCTCCACTTTTGGGTGGAACTCCGCTTTAACCGTAACAGAGAATGTGGTGTCACCAGGGGAACTAGGGTTGCCACCTGCCCAGCATTCAGTCGAACAGTTTTGAATTATGTGTCCGGGTTTCAGGCCACCTGAAACCCAGACACGTTATTCAGACCAGGCTGTGGCTCCCCAATTAACTGGGATAGCCACACACAAATCTATTGCCGTCCGCAAGCTGCAGGCGGATGTCGGGTGGCAGGTTCTGCATCACTGGGAGGCTTGGGCGTTGATGCCACCAAGAGAATTTTGACCACACCTACTGTTTGCCACCGCAAGCTATGCGCGCCGCATTACTACTTTCCTTGGGGCACCCAAAGGTGTCTTTTATAAACCTATAGTGTATCAGGCCACCTGAAACCCAGACACGTTATTCAGACCAGGCTGTGGCTCCCCAAGTAACTGGGATAGCCACACACAAATCTATTGCCGTCCGCAAGCTGCAGGCGGATGTTGGGTGGCAGGTTCTGCATCACTGGGAGGCTTGGGCGTTGATGCCACCAAGAGAATTTTGACCACACCTACTGTTTGCCACCGCATGCTATGCGCGCCGCATTACTACTTTCCTTGGGGCATCTAAAGGTGTCTTTTATAAACCTATAGTGTATACTATGAAAAAAAAAAATTTGCTCTGCTAAAGTGTTCGGGTTTGGCTTGAAGAAAAGGTGGCAACCCTAGGGGGAGCACAGTTCCAACAGTGAATGTATCTAATGGCGAGGGTTGCTGGGGTGCGCTGGAGGGTCCATTGATGCTGGTTGCTGAAGGAACTATTGTTGCTTGGGGGATCTATTGTTGAGGGATTGGGTCTATTGTTGCTTAGGGGTCTTATGCTTCTTGGGATTTAGTTGTTGCTGGGAAAGATCTACTGTTGAGGGACAGGGTCTATTGTTGCTGGCTTCTGGAAGATCTATTAACTGCTGGCTGTTGGGAGATCTATTGTTGCTGGTGGATCTGTTGTTGGGGTGTATTCCTGGGTGGGGGGGCTTTTTTGTTGATGGAGGGATCTATTGTTGCTTGGGGCGCTATTGTTGCTGGCTGTAGGAGATCTATTTTACTGCTTTTTAAATTATCCCTAACAAACTCCATACAAATTACTTACCATTACAAAATGGTTTACAGAAAAGTATTGTGACTCTGAATTTAGCTGTGTGAGCAGGGGGTTCAACTTTATAGAAACTTAAAGAGCCACCATCTACCTGTAAAATGTGAGCAGGGGGTGACTCTGTTTATTGGCGCAGGTCTGAGAAGAATGGTTGTTATGGGTAACCTCCACAGCTACTCTGTGAGGTAAACCAGTCTGCTGATTTCACGGACTGCGCTTGAATCGAGATGATTTAGTGTAAGAAATATGGTTTATAGCAGTAAACTAGGCTGATGTATGCATCTGACAGATGATTTGGTGTAACTTCTACCTCAGAAATGACTGTGGTTATTAATATTTCCGTTATTATTTCCACTAGAACTATATCGCCTCGTAAACCTTCCCTGTTATTAATACATTTGCTAACCTTGGCAATATAACAATTTTACCTCATGCATTATTTCTGCTAGCAATGTTATAGTGCCATCATTACTGTGCTGCCCGGAAACTTACTTCATTAGTAACATTGGTAATTATCACAGGGACTCATGTTAGGTAAGAAATTACCCTTTTTTTGGTAATATTTCTGCTTGTCGGGATTATTACCTTTTTACCTTAGAAAATTTGGTAATGGTTCTCATAGATTCAGACTGAGAGGCTCCAGAATAGCTGTTATGACCGGAGAAATGTTTTGTTTTTGGGTTTTGTAACTCCCTGGATTGGGTTCTGGAGTCTAAAGAATTCAAAGAGCTTTGAGAGGGAAGAAGCCTGTACCTCTGTGTCCAGGTTTTGCCAGAGACCAGCAGGCTGTATATGTGCAAGTGTACACACTTTGTAATAGTCAGTTGGCTGGTTGTAGTTCAGTGCTCCAATGGGAGAAAAGGTCCCCTGTGCAGGGCAATAGGGAAATGTGGGAGAGGGGTACAGAGTTGTACGTTAGCACAGCGGTGACATGTAATGGTCTGAGAGAACAATCAAAGGTCTGAGCTTAAGGCCTGGGCAGCGGCTCTGCAAAAGTGAACCAGGAAGCTTAAAAGGATAGTTCACCTTTACAAAAAATCTGCCTATGCAGGTAAGGGGTGTTTGGAGATCCAAACAAACTGTGCAGCTCTGACTAAAGATGAATAATACCCTTGCTGTAGGTGTAGGCCATTTACATAACTTATGAAGCCTGACTGGAATAATACCAGGACGTTGCTAAGTGAGGCCTAGTCATCACTGCTCACCTCCACCCTCTCTGGAGTGAGCTCTTTCTATGATACAAGCCCCCTCACATACTTTCTCTCCCACTGATGTAAAGGCTCTGAGTTCAGCATTTGAGAGCTCACTCCTGTGATGGTGGAGGTAAGCAGTGATGACTAGGCCTCACTTAGCAACATCCTGAGAGTATTCCAGTCAGGCTTCATAAGGTATGTAAATGGCCTACACCTATAGCAAGGGCATTATTCAACTTTAGTCAGAGCTGCACAGTTTGTTTTTTATCTACAGATTAGAGCTGCACAATGATGGCCAAAATGAGAATAACAATTTTTTTGCTCTGAATAAAGATCACGATTCTTGCGGCGTAACATCTTTCACGTTATACAAAAAAATTGGGCCAACTTTACTGTTTAATTTTTTTTAAAATTAATTCAAAGTGTATTTTTTTCAAAAAAAAATTGCTTTTGAAAGACTGCTGCGCAAATACAGTGTGACATAAAATATTGCAACAACCGCCATTATATTCTCTAGGGTCTCTGCTAAAAAAAAAATATAATGCTTGGGGGTTCTAAGTAATTTTCCAGCAAAAAAAAAATGATTTTAACTTGAAACCAGCAAATGTAAGAAAAAGGTTTAGTGTTTAAAGCGGGGTTCCACCCACATTTTGAACATTATCTCTATGCATTCTCTTCCTTGCCTAGATGCTGACATGCTGTGTAAAAAAATTAAAATCGCCGTAATTACCTTTTATTTTCTAATCTTCTTAGCACTTCCTGGTTTTCCTCCCATGGGAGTAGGCGTGTTTCTAGCCTCTCCCAGACCTCCCACAGTCCCCTGGGAGCTAGTCTCAGGCTTCCCAGCATGCATTGTGCAACAGCATCATCACAACATCTCAGTGAATGCTGGGAGCACAGCATTCACCGCATCCAGGAAATACATGCTTGTGGGCTTCAAATGCCCACAATGAAGATGGAAACCGCCTTTAGTGAATTTTATAAGTTATTCTTTACAACGAAATCGGACACAGGCGGACTTATTACACAGAACATGTGAGTAGATAATCATGAGAAGAAAAGTTTGTGAATGAACTCCAAAAAAAAAAAAGATAGATAGGTGGACCCCCGCTTTAAGTGGTTAAACTTCCCTCATTTACACACCAAAGTGTATTCTTTTGATCTAAAGGACAAATTGTTACAATGTTTATACTTAGTTCCTTAGTTTATACATATATATGTTATATGTTTATACTTTATACATATATATATATATACTATATGTTTATACTTAATTTCTTAGTTAGATCACGACCCCTTACCGCGTAATCAGCTGTCAGCAAATGACAGCTGATCATGTGACGTAAACATACTATTTTTACTTTATAAAAAAAAAAAACTGATCACCGGCGGCTGTCAGAGGGACATCGGTCCCGATCAAGGAGAGCAGCTGCCACCTCATCTGTGCCACCTGCCAGTGCCCCCTATCAATGCCATCTATCAGTGCTAATCCATGCCTCACCACCAGTGCCACCTATCAGTGCCGACCGTCAGTGCCGACCGTCAGTGCCCTTCAGTGCTGACCATCAGGGCCGCCTTATCAGTGCCTATCAGTGCAGCCCATCAGTATCCATCAGTGCCGCCTCATCAGCGCATATCAATGAAGGAGAAAAATTACCTGTTTGCAAAATTTTATAACAAACTATGAAAACGTTTTTTTTTTTTTTTTTTTCAAAATGTTCCATATTTTTTTGTTTAGCAAAAAATAAATACCCCAGTAGTGATTAAATACCACCAAAAGAAAGCTCTGTGTGAAAAAAATTATAAAAATGTAATATGGGTACAGTGTTGCATGACCGCGGAATAGTCATTCAAAGTGCGACAGCGCTGAAAGCTGAAAATTGGTCTGGGTGGGGGGGGGGTTAAGTGCCCAGTAAGTAAGTGGTTTAAAGGCTGCGGTTTACTACTGCTTTAACCACTTGCCTACCAGGGCATTTTTTAAATTTTTTTTTTACATCCAAGTTAAAATTAGCTCAGCTTGAAGGTTTCAGAGTGGCTTGGGAGGGATGAAACCTTCAACCTGTGATATTTACCTATATAAACCCTACTGTAAAACAATGAGCTTACTTTATAGATCCTTGTAAACTTACTTTATGTATCTTTATAACATTGTATACTTAATAAACTTCTTTTGACAAGGAAACCTTCAACCTGTGTCCAGGTCTTTTTGGTGGCCTGCAGTTTGTGTGAGTATGCTGGTGTGCAATTTCATTATAAGCCAAGCCTGGGCATGGTTCAGGGCTCCTATTTTGGAGACAGAGCCATGTCAGGAAAGAGCGGTGTGCTAAAGCCAAGAGACTGCATCCCATGTTGGGGAAATTCCTTGCCACAGGACTGTGAAAGTCGGGACAGCTGCGTGAGTCCAGCGGTCTGGAGGGAGTTCACAAGTCTGAAAAGAGTGAGGGACCTTGGGGATCATTAGAATTATTAGAACCCCTACTGAGAGGCCAGGAGTGGGCCTGTACAGCTGGGGCTGTAACACTAGGCTGAGTGAGTCTGGAAAACCCAGAGCGATGGTACCAATAGCAGCGGTGCTGCTCACAAGAGAGCAAGGTAGCTTGGCATTTTTCAAAAACTGAAATCCTCTATGTGGACAGCCGGTGTGTTGAGCTTTTTGTTTTACCTTATAAAAGTCGGCTGCCATGCTCTAAAATACAGTTTAGGCTGACATGGACTTAATACAAACGCATCTACCACACTAAGCTAAGTAACCCTCAACCCCCATCTCACTTGATAGATATAGAATATATAGAGTATCTCACAAAAGTGAGGTGGTAGTATCCTGTTATGGGGGTGTTTCTCTGCAGCAGGAACTGGAGCACTTGTCAAGATTGAAGAAAAATGGATGGAGCAAAATACCATCAAATTCTTGAAGAAAATCTGCTGCCCTCTGCCAGAATGTTGTCAAGGGCAAAAAGGTTTACCTCCCAACATGACAATGACCCAAAGCACTCAGTGGCCATTGGTGACCAGTGATTGAAGGAGAAAAAGGTGAATGTCCTTGCATGACCTAGTGAGAGCCCAGACTTGAACCCCTTTGAAAATCTGTGCCACAAATGGCAACCATCAAATTTAACTGAACTTGAGCTCTCTTCTGCAAAGAAGAGAAGAAAATATTGCAAAGTCTAGATGTGCAAAGTTAGTAGAGATGTATGCCAACAGACTAAAGGCTGGAATTAAAGCAAAAAGTGGTTCAATAAAATACTGACACAAGGGGTGATCCTTTTTCCAACTCAGCGATTCTGTTTTTTGTTTTTTTTTTGTTTTGGTGTTATATCTTTCACTTGGATGTTATAAGTTGCACTAGTAAATACAGCTGGATAAAACAAAAACTGTGTCTGTCATTTCAGGATGCAGAGCAACAAAATGTGTGATTATTTTAAAGGGGGTAATTCTTTTCCATATCCACTGTATATAGAAGCACTGATTGGTAGGATTCTGGACAACATATACAGTACATAGCGATTTGTTCTCTCAGGTCTTATAGGGTTAGTTCACCTTTGCCAATAAACTGCCTATGAAGGTGAGGTACCTGTAGATAAAAGTAAAAACTGTGCAACTCTGACCAAAATTGAACAATACCCTTGCTACAGGTGTAAGTCATTTATGTGCCTCTCAGAGCCTGACTGAGATGGTGTACCCCTAAAAAACAGAATCGCTGAGTTGGAAAAAGGATCACCCCTTGTGTCAGTATTTTATTGAACCACTTTTTGCTTTAATTGTTGCTAAGATGATTCCAACACGGGGAAAGCCACAGGGAACTCCTGTGAATTCCCTGTGCGTCAGAGGAGGGCGGGGTCACCGGGTTGCCCCGCCCTCCGTTATATAAGAAATGTCAGAAGAAGTGAAGGGTCACACGGCTGAAGACTCCCACTGAGGCGGATCGTGCGGACAGAGCAGAGAAGAAGCCTGGAGGAAGATGCGGGACGAGAAGAGCAGACGAAGAAGAAGATGGAGAAGAAGAAGATGAAGAAGAACACCGAAAGAACACCAGAAGAAAGAAGATGGAAGAAGGAGTCGAAAGAAGAAGGAATTAATAAAGGACTTGTCAAAAACCGTCTCTTGTGTTTTTTAAACTTTTTGACACTTGTTTTGTGTGAAATGGTAGGGGTACCTTTACCAATTCACATGGGGGGGCCGGGATCTGAGGGTCCCCTTGTTAAAGGGGGCTTCCAGATTCCGATAAGCCCCCCGC
The DNA here is from genome assembly GCF_042186555.1 of Aquarana catesbeiana. Lineage (NCBI taxonomy): Eukaryota > Metazoa > Chordata > Amphibia > Anura > Ranidae > Aquarana > Aquarana catesbeiana. The sequence continues at coordinate 297,253,790 of NC_133332.1, read as the reverse complement.
CCGCAGACACCCACAACTACCGGCCAAGGGTTGTCGGCGTGAGGCCCTTCTCCCCATCAACATGAGGACAAGGTGCTTTGGGGGGCTACCTCAAAGCACCCTCTCAATGTTGAGGGCATGTGGCCTGGTACGGTTGAGGAGGGGGGGCGAGAGAGCCCCCCTCTTTAACTGCGGCCTGCCAGGTTGCGTGCTCGGATAAGGGTCTGGTATGAATTTTTGGGGGGGCCCCATGCCATTTTTTTTTTTTTAATTTTGGCGCAGGGTTCCCCTTTAATAACCATACCAGACCTGAAGGGCCTGGTATGGAATTTAGGGGGACCCCCACGCCATTTTTTTTTTAAATTTTGTTTCGAGGTTCCCCTGTGGGGAAATCCCATGCCGTTTTTATCAATGAACTTTTATGTGTATTGTCGGACCGACAATTCATTAATAGCCGCGAGTAGTTTTAAATGACTTTTTTCCTTTGAAATGTCCTTTTGCTGTCAGACTGTTCTAAACACGGGAAACATACGCCCCTTTACAGGCATACTATAGACACCCCCAGATTTGAAATTTAAAGGGATATTACACTTTTATTGTTTCACCTTAAGCATTATTAAAATCACTGCTCCCGAAAAAATGGCTGTTTTTAAAAATTCTTTTTGCATTGATCCATGTCCCCTGGGGCAGGACCCAGGTCCCCAAACACTTTTTATGACAATACCATGCATATAAGCCTTTAAAATTCACACTTTTGATTCCTCCCATAGACTTTTAAAGGGTGTTCCGCGGCTTTCGAATTTGCCGTGAACACCCCAAATTGTTTGCTGTTCGGCGAACTGGCGAACAGCCGATGTTCGAGTTGAACATGAGTTCGACTCGTATTCGAAGCTCATCCCTAGTGGGGGGCTGTCCCTCCTGGGAAAACACAATAACCATTGCTAGTTGCCATAACCGTTGGCAATAATTGCATGCTAGCAATCTCACACCCTGGTTATACCCAAGTTGGTCGACTTGGGTACATTCAGCCTGCACATAGATGGATCAAATCTCGTCCGGTCCCTGCTGAACCGCCTGAGATTCAAACCATCTTTGGCCAGTTTAAAGTGGTTGTAAAGGCTGAAGGTTTTTTCCCTACATGCATTCTATGGGGGGGCTCGATGGAAAATGATTGCACAGAGCAGGTAAGTATAACATGTTTGTTATTAAAAAAAAAACAAATTAACAAAAACAAACGTGAGCTTTTTAATAACAGGCCGGTTTCACACATATGCGGCTGTGGGTTCGTGCCTGGGGTCCGGTTCATCCCTGTTCACCGGTTCAGGTGCAAATTAGGTCTGAATTTTTTGTTTCATTTTTCTGAATTCGCACCTGAACCGGACCCAAAGATGCACAGGACCCCTTTCAAATGTGGGCGACGGCTACCCCGGACCCGTGTGAACCAGCTCCATAGGGAGGGGGTCACACTCACCTATCATGAAAATTGGATGCGGAGAAACCTGCATCCAATTCACAAATGTGTGAACCCGGCCTAAGGGTGTCTATTACTGTCTGCTCTCCATGCACAGCTGCACTATGCACACCTGGATTCTCTTTCCAGCTCTTTTTTTTTTTTCAATTATTCATTCAACCTCCATGCACTTTTTTTTTTAATCTGTTGCATTTCCAACCAAAAGTATTTTAACAGATAGGAAGCAAGGAAACGTCTGTACCTGGGACTAGAAAACTTTTTCTACTTTTTTTCCACCCCCCCCCTCCCAATTTACATAAGCAAACATGCAAAGTGTGTATAGTGTGCATTAGAAGAGCACATAGACTATGTACAGCCCTGACAGAGCATGTTATTTAGCTCTTCCTGATGTGCTCATAGGGGAAATAATCCCTCTCTGGAAATGTGGTAAGCATGTCCTAGGCCATTACAACAAATGAATTTCGTAAGTGACTTCAGTGTTTCCTAGAGATAACATATCAAAATGCCAAAACAAACAAAAGTCAGCAAAGAATTTGTATTTTTAAGAACACTTATTACTCTCAAAACACATTTCCTTAAGTCGACTGCCATTAAAAATATTCTGTTCTCCTAAGAAGAATACTTATGATAACTTTTCTAAACTACGCTCAATGCTACAGGATGTTAAAGTGTTACCCTAAAAAAAAAAAAAAAAAAAAAATGGATGTTCTTTTAAAGTATGAATAACATGTATGATCCTGCCTGGTTCTGTCCTCCCCCCTGTAAACTGACCATGGTTTATCATGGCTGCTGAGCCCTGACACCGTGGTCAGTTTACGTGCCGCCATCATCCGCAGGTATCTGCAGCTCTCCTCTGTCCTCCCTCCCCCTCCCCTTCCTGCCTGTCAGCTCTGTGTCAGGGCCTGCCCCCCCCTCCTGCTGCTGAAAAACCTTAGTGATTATCAGGCAATCCCCTGTTTTCCATAATGCTAAGTATCCTGTTTATGTGCCTTATTAAAAAAAAATCTGTTCTCTACCTTATTTGCTACCGGTGCTCTTTGACGTCAGCAGGGGATTCTTGGTCCCTCCCGCACTTTTTGTCAGATCAGGAGAGAGGAGAGCTGGCCAGTCACATGAGCAGCGCCAGCAAATAAGGTTTAGAATGGCATTTTTTTGATAAGGCACATATACAGGACACTTAGCATTGTGGAAGACGGGATTACCTGATAATCACTAATTGGGTTTACAATCACTTTAAGTGGGACCAAATCCTTGAAACATTGAATACGGAGGAAAAATGGGAGTTCTTTAGGAACACATTAAATACAATTATCACAGAGTGCATTCCGAGGGGTAATAAATATAGAAGAACAAAGGTTAAACTTGGGTGGCTGAACCAAAGCGTAAAATGTCATATTAAGGACAAAAAAAGGCCATTAAAAAGTACAAAGCGGTGGGGTCATTGTCAGCATTCCAACTCTACAAGGAATGCAATAAGAAGTGTAAGAACTCAATCAGGGCAGCTAAAAAAAGACTATGGCACATAGCGGAGGAGAGTAAAAACACATTTTTTCAAAATATATTAACAGTAAAAAAGGCGAGGTTATTACACACAGGCCCCGTAAAGGACAAGGAAGGGAAGATGGTTACAGATGACAAGGAGAAGGCAGCTGTACTAAATGCTTTCTTCTCCTCAGTCTTCACACAGTAAAAGGTTGGGTATAACAACCACCACGACGGTGTTGTTAGTAACTAAGGATGAGCTCCGGCGTGTTCGCACACTCCACATGCCGAGCCCGCCAGGAAGTCGGCACAACGCTAATCACAGGCAGTGAGACATTTTCCCGATGTGCGGCTGCAGAGATCGGGAAATGTCTCACTGCCTGTGATTAGCGCCGTGCCGTCTTCCTGGCGGGCTCGGCACATGGTGTGTTCGAACACGCCGGAGCTCATCCTTATTAGTAACACATCACTGGATCTACCCTTGTGGCTAACAGAGGCTGGAGTTCAGAAAGGATTAGAGAAGCTCAACATAAATAAATCACCAGGACAAGATTGCTTACATCTGAGAGTCCTTAAAGAACTCAGTCAGGTTATAGCCAGACTGCTATTCCTAATCTTTATGGACTGCATATTGACAGGATTGGTACCAGCTGATTGGCGAAAAGCCCACATGGTACCAATATTCAAAAAAGGGCAGAGATATATTCCTGGAAACTGTAGGACTGTCAGTCTAACATCGGTATTATGTAAACTAGAGGTCGATCGATATGGGTTTTTCTCTGGCCGATGCCGATATTTAGAAATCACGGTGGCCGATGGCCGATATGTGATGCCGATTTTTTTGGGCCGATATATTAGGCCGATTTTTTTTATTTTCTTTTTTTTTTTCTTTCCCTTCATCTCATAAAATCTAACAGTTAGACCCCTTTCACACTGGGGCGTTTTTCAGGCGCTTTTGGGCTAAAAATAGCGCCTGTAAAACGGCTCCCCTGCAGTCTCAGTGTGAAAGCCCGAGTGCTTTCACACTGAGGCGTTGCGCTGGCAGGATGTTAAAAAAAAGTCCTGCAAGCAGCAATTTTGGAGCAGTGTTTACCACCACTCCTGCCCATTGAAATGAATACGCACCACTGCCGAAGCGCCTGCAAAGCGTTTCCGCAGCGGCGCTTCAGGGGCGCATTTAACCCCTTCCTCGGCTGCTAGCTGGGTTATGAGGACATCAATTATGAGGAACGACTACAAGCGCTAAATTTATTCTCCCTGGAGAAGAGATGCTTGAGAGGAGATATAACATAATACAAATATCTCAATGGCGATCCCAGCATAAGCATGGAACCTTTCAGTCTCGGGGCATGAAACATGGGGCCATACGATGAGACTGGAAGAGAAGCCGTTTAACATTAAGCTGCGTAGGGGGTTTTTCACTATCAGGGTGGTAAGAATGTGGAACTCTCTTTCAAATTTGGTGGTGTTGGCAGGAAATATTTTAAAAGACTCTTGGACGTGCATCTTAGCGAAAACAATATACAGGGGATATGGGAAATGATTTTCTACACACACACACACACACACACACACACCAACACAGGTTGAACTGGATGGACGATTGTCTTTATTCAACCTTACCAACTATGAAAGGATATGCAGTAATATGTGTAATGATAGTATTCACAATTTTGATTCATTTTTTGTATCTATTTTTTCACTTGTTTTCACACACAAAACGTACATACAAAGGACTACTACACACCTTACAAACTGACCATGCAATCAACTTTACCAAAACAATGTAAAATGAGGACTTTCCTAAACTATCCAGTTTGTATTTAATCAGGCAGACCCTTGTTGGTTGATGTAACAGAGATTGTACAAATAGATTGTAATGTGTTATGAGCTTAACTCTGAATTTCATCGAAAAAAAAGTTCCAACAGCTTTGTTGCATCACATAAAGAAGTTTGTGTGATATTGTGCAGGCACCTGGGTTTTGGAGAAAATTTTAACTGCAGGGATGCCAGTCTCTAAACTTCCACTGCTGCAGTGGTTCATAGCTTTGGGTCTTTAGGTGGAACAGCAGTACAGATGTCCAACAGGTAAACGCCCCTCCTCCATTGATAAAAGCTTTTTCATTGATTACAATGCTCTTGTAACATGATTTGTGAAGGAGGGAAGGGGGACCTGTGACTGATCAGACTCTCCCCCATTCACCAGTTGTGTTACAAGCAGTGTATTCAATAAAATATTTTTTTTTTTTAAATTGGGGGGGGGGGGGGGGTGTCAAATCATCTTTCCTGCTGTTTTGCCTGCTGACCTGAAACTATTGCAGTGCCCGAAGTTCAGAGACAGGAAGAGGACTGGCATCCCTGCGGTGAAGAGTTCTCCTGAATCCAACTGCCTACACAACATGGGGCATCTTTCATTACTCGTAAGTGATGTGACTAAAGCTGAAGGTTTTTTTTTTTTTTTTTTAGATACACTTTAGCTTTAAACTGTCCAGCAGAAGTGACAGTTGGGACAAGCTGTAACATTCTCAGGATAAGTTTAATAGTTGCAGCAACATTTTATGAAGGGCTTGTGTAGATGGGCTTTTTGTATCTTTTCAGGGGCATTTGGCTTGCATTTGGCATCAATTTAAGGCAGTCCTGAGCTCCATTTGGGTTTCTTCACAAGGTTTTCCTACCTGTAGATGACCACCTTCTGCTTCAACCTGGTTTTTGAGTTCCTTTTCACTTGTGCGTGTTAAAAAGAAATTCTAAACAAAACCTCATTGACACAAGCCCTAAGAAATGTTTAAGCCATAGGAATAAAGTTTACCGATGTAAGCCTACCTGGCAGTGTTATAAGTTCTCCCAACTCCTGTCACTGTCTCATTTACTTGGTCTGCATGTACATTACATGTGTCGAAAAATAGAAATTAAGGATTTTCACATTGAAACAGAGTTCATATACCAAATACAATAATTACAGGTATTAACCTCATACAGTTATCAGAACACACAATTTTTCACAATAGTATAAAATCCACGATGGGTCATTTATAAAACCAGTAATATACTTTTTTTTTTTAATTATTATTTTATGTGATAGTGTTCCTTTTGTTTTTAGTAAAGCACAGAAGCCAGCCTAGAGAAGCTTTGACTTCACCCCCACTATGATCTGAGCACAGATACTGTATGTGTCTGATGTAGGGCAGCTGTGTTACTCCGACCTAAACTTCACTTTAGGTTAAAAATAGTGCAAAAATTGCCCACACCAACCAATCAGGTGTTAGCTTACATTTGAAAAGCTGATATTTGAATAGGGGGCTATGTGTCCTTTTACTCACATGTTACACATGTTGGTCTACTGCCATATATAGCTCGGTGTTCATTTAAACAGAGTATAAAAATGAAAACCGTGTAAGAATTTTGTTTCAGGGATTTTGAGGTTTGATGAAAACTTGACCGTCGTGAAGAAAGTGGCACACCGGCTCTACCATTTATAAAGACAAATTCCTAAAGAAAAATCACTCAACCCACACCAGTATTATTTGTATCAGACTGCAAACTGCCAAAAAGTGAAAACAAAACAAAAAAGCTTAAGCATATAAAGGGTCAGTAGACATTTGATGCATATTTGTAAAAAAAGTAAACGTGTATACACTGTATTGTCAAAAGTATTGGGTCACCTGCCTTTACATGAACTTTAATGGCATCCCAGTCTTAGTCCGTAGGGTTCAATATTGAGTTGGCTCACCCTTTGCAGCTATAACAGCTTCAACTCTTCTGGGAAGGCTGTCCACAAGGTAGTCTCCACTCTAATTTATCCCAAAAGAGTTCTATCAGGTTGAAAGATTTGACTCCCGCGCTTATGGTACCAATGAAAATTAAATGTAAAATATATGAAGAGCTGCAGCCTCTATCAATAAATTTACCCTGCGGTAAAGATAGAGAGATGTGAAAAAAGGGAAGGATTAGATATGGCGCTGCTCTTATTAAGAGGTAATTTGCAACCTCTAGATACTTGAGGGGTGTGTATACCATGGGGGCATATAATGCAAAAAGTGCAGAAAATAAGAAATGTAAAGGATATCCTACTGTGTAAACTTCTTAGTCGCTTATTTATAATACATACTGTTAGAAGCTATGTGCATTCAAACAAAAATAAAATAAAAATGAAAAAACAAATAGAAAAGCGTTAACTTTTCCTGTGTGAAATCCGCAATCCTGTGCAAAATCTGCAATTCAAGCTAACATTTCTGTGCCAAAAAATACAACATATATGACTAGCATATAGTATTGCTGTGAAACTGAGCTCAGAAACATGCATATACCGTCCTTAAACCTTGGTGTATAAAAGTCCAATAATAAAGTGACAATGTGCTCCTGCAAATTGTTCTGTGCTTCTTAGAAAACAGTACCCCATAAGAAACCCACTAACTGCTATTATTCACCCCACAAGGAGGTATTTCACTTTCACAGTATGAGCCACTGTGCAGCCTGTAGAGTAGGAAAACTTCCAGTCCTGTATCCTCCAAGTGCCTTCTTGTCTGTGATGAGGCAGTGCATTTCTTATGGGGCACTGTTTTCTAAGAAGCACTGAACAATTTGAAGGAGCACATTGTCACTTTATTATTGGACTTTTTTATACACCAAGGTTTAAGGACGGTATATGCATGTTTCTGAGCTCAGTTTCACAGCAATACTATATACCAGTCATATATATTTTTTGGCATAGAAATGTTACTTTGAATTGCAGATTTTGCACAGGATTGTGGATTTCACACAGGAAATGTTAGCGCTTTTCTATTTGTTTTTTCATTTTTATTTTATGTTTGTTTAAATGCACATAGCTTCTAACAGTATGCATTATAAATAAGCAATTAGGACGTTTACACAGTAGGATATCCTTTACATTTCTTACTTTCTGCACTTTTTTTCACTTTTTTCATTATATGCCCCCATGGTATACACACCCCTCAAGTATCTAGAGGTTGCAAATTACCTCTTAATAAGAGCAGCGCCATATCTATCCTTCCCTTTTTTCATATTTCTATCAGGTTGAGGTCAGGACTCTATGTGGGCCAGTCAAGTTCCTCCACCCCAAACTCACTCATCCATGTCTTTATGGACCTTGCTTTGTGCACTGGTCCAAATCATTTGGTGGAGAGGGGATTATGGTGTGGGGTTGTTTTTCAGGGGTTGGGCTTGGCCCCTTAATTCCAGTAAGTCATCAGTATACCAAGACATTTTGGACAATTTCATGCTCCTAACTTTGTGGGAACAGTTTGGGGATGGCCCCATCCTGTCCCAACATAACTGCACACCAGTGCACAAAACAAGCTTCTGGAAGAATGGTCAAGCATTTCCATAGACACTAGGGTTGCCACATCATCCCTTTAATCCAGGACACATATTAATTACACAGGTTCTGAGGCTGATTTAATGCAGATAAGGCACCAAGTGAGTTTAATTACCACCTTAATCAGCCACAGAACCCGTGTAATTAATGTGTGTCCTGGATTAAAGGGATGATGTGGCAACCCTAATAGACACACTCCTAAACCTTGTGGACAGCTTCAACTCTTCTGGGAAGACTGTCCACAACTCAATATTGAACCCTACAGACTAAGACTGGGATAACATTAAAGTTCATAAGCGTGTAAAGGCAGTCGTCCCAATACTTTTGACAATATAGTGTGTGTGTATGTGTAGGTATATATATACTGTATATAATTAATATATATACATACGTGTGTGTGTGTGTGTATATGTATACTGTATAATATATGTGTGTTCAGGGTTTTTTTTTTTTTCAATAGTTACGAATATAGTTATATATGGATAAAATGCATATAACAGCGCTGTTTTACCTGCCAAGTGACTTATATTTTTGACCATCCACTCTTGAGATTTACCCAGATTTGCCACACCTGGTATTTTTTTCTGGCAGGGGAGCAGACCTCATTTTTTTCTGCTGCAGTTAAAGTAGTTGTAAACTGTTCCATATACCTAGTTAAGTGACCTGGCCTCGGGTGATACACAGAGTTGAAACAAATCCTCCTTTATAAGTTGTACCTGTTTATCTGCAGTCTTCTCCTCTTTACATCCGTTCAAAGTGCAGAATCTAAAACTTGTCTGAACTGTCAGAAAAAATAGGGCGGAGAGCTGAAGTTACACTCTACAAAGCTCAGTGAGGAGAGTTGATTGGACAGAAGGGACACCTCCCCCTCCTCCACACAGGAACAAAGCTGATGCTGTCAAATCAGCTGGAGATCCCAACCCTGTAACCATTTTTCTCTTGGTGTCAGGAAAATTGTCACAATTGGTCCATGAGGAACAGAGGAATGAAGCAGAAGACAGAAATGACTCGTAGTGCTCCTAGTTTAGACAAGTACACACTATAGAGAGATATGCTTTGTTCATATTGTATGTCTGAGGTTTACAACCACTTTAACTTATTCTGACTGGACAGTACAGGCGACGCAACAGACTGATGAACTAATCTCTGTCACTCTGCTCTCTCCTCTTATCAGTGTCCTCCTTGTTAGCACATGAGCACTTCAGCTAGATTGTTTTCTTGTGCTGCTTTGTCCCATTAGCCTGAGCTCTGTTACACAGAAGGTTGCAAAATCTGTGCACAGAGCATTATAACCACTTTTCGTTTTTTTTATTGCCATCTGTGTGCCGTTAGGGAGATTTCCCTTCACTTCCTGTGCCATAGCCAAAACGGAAATTGAGGGAAAAATCCCTCCAAAGTGAGGGAATCCTAATGTGTCACCAGAACTAGTGCCCCCATTGGAAGATATCCCCTCTATTCAGGTTGCTATGTTCATCTCCAGTGCCATCTTTTTCATAGTGCAACTGTCAGATACAGTTGCACTATTAAAAAAAGTAATACATTAAAATTTAGAAAAAGATGTACATTTTTTTTTTTTTTTTTTTGGGGTCCTTTGTCAGCCTATAATAAAAACAGTGCATGGTTTTCTAATTTAAAGTGTACTAAAAATAACCTAAACATTTACAAAAAGTATTTTGTTCATTTTTTTTTTAATTGGTTATTATTCAAGTGATATTAACCCCTGTTTTTAAGCACTTTGAGCAGCTGATTTAATCGCTTACTGAGTATGCAGCTACTATCTTTTAATCTTAGCCTATGTTTCGGCTGGTGCCACAACAACTGCCCAGGTATCCTGTTTCAGGGTGGCTTTTTTTTTTTTTTTGCAGCATCCTATGGAGCCACCCTTGCATGCAGGGACTAGAGTTGTGGCTCCCTACACTGTTTGCATCAGTAGAAACACATAGCCGCATAACCTAGGATGGGAAGATACTCCCTTGCTCTTCTCCCTTCTCCAAGCTAAAAGACTGACTCCAGACTGCACTGTCCACTGTTAACTCTTTCCTGTGAAGACTGGAAGTGCAGGAGCCAGCTGTATTGGAGGTTGTAAGCTGCAAGTGCTGGGTAAGAATTTTAACAAATAGTATACTGTTGAATTTTTATTTTATTGTGCTCAGTGTGTTAAACGATAAAAACGCTGAGGGTTAATACTACTTTAAATTAGCCAACAAATGATGAAGCTGCAAACTTTATCCTGGGCATCTAAACATCAATAACCTGTGGACATAAAGGATTTAATGATTTATTAATGAACACAGAGCTGCAATAATTTTTGTATTTTTTTTTTTTTTATTTTCCAGGAGTTCAGCTTTCAGTGGTATATAAGCCCTAACAATAAATGTTTCTTATTTGCTCTTTTGCTTATTTGGTCTGTTAAATCTATCATCAAAAGTGTTTTGTTATATCTGTTCACTAAGTGCAAAAAATACCTGATGATGATCTTGCTAGAAATCTTTTGAGCTGATAAATTCCTCTGCCATATCTGACTGTTAGCAGTTACACTGTACTCGGCTATCTCTGTAAACTACAGAACCATGCCAAACTATGTTATAGGATAGAGCAGAGGAGCAGAGTCCTGTAGTCTTATCTTGTTTTGTTGTTATGATACAGGAGCGGATTTAACATCATCACCTAGTATGGTAGGATTATCAGGTAGCAGCAATGGGGAAAGCATAAAAAAAGAAAAACAAATGTAGCCACCACATCTAAGGACTGGTAAGCTGCATTATAATACTTATTTGTTTTTGTGTTTAGATTTAGAAGATTTTTATTACATAGCATCTGATTCTGAAAATGCTAGTTGCCTTGGTTTAGAAAGATCGGCTTGACAACTTTCTGGAGGAAGAGTTGACAACTTGGAAGCTAGAATAGTCAAGAGATTAGTAATCACAACCCCCATATTTCTTTTAAGAAAGTGACTGCCATTGGCTTTAAGTTCATATTTAGGATACATTTCAGGTGCTGCTTTATGTTCTTGCTGACCGCCCTATAGCAGTTTTACTGCTACAGGGTGGCAGCTGTGCGCCAGATCACGTATATACACGTGATAATGTGCACCCCTTTCTGCTGTGATTGTTCACTGCAAAAGCCAATCTGTGGGTGTCGGGCACTCGATGTCTGCTGGCATCTGCCGATCAACGGGCAGAGGCTCAAAACAGGGCAGAGTTCCGTTCTGACGGGGGAAAGGAGGGATTCTATGTTCCTGCTAAGCAGGGACTCTAATCCATCTCTTCCCCTAGTAAAAGCAGCACACATAGTAAACACAAACACAGGCACAGAGTTAACCCCTTTGATTGCCCTAGATGTTTAACCCCTTCCTAGTCAGTGTCATTAGTACAGTGAAAGTGCATATTTTTAGTACTGATTCCAGCAAAGTGTCAGTGTCCGATTGTTTGCCGCAATATTGCAGTACCGCTGATCGCTGCCATTACTAGTATTAAAAAATAAAAAACAGGGAAATTCCTGTATATATCCCATAGTTTGTAGATGCTAAACCAATCAATATACGCTTTTACCAAAAATATGTAGCAGAATACATATTGGCCTAAATTTATGAAGACATTTTAAATCTTTATTGGATATGTTTTTTTAGCAGAACGTAAAAAATATATATTTTGTTTCAAAATTGTTGTTTTTTTTTTTTTGTTTATAGCGCAAAAAAAAAAAAAGAATAAAAAAAACACAGTGCTAATCAAAAATCACCACATGAATAAAAGTTAATGTAACGCAGTGCCGTTTTGCAAAAAGTGACCTGGTCATGAAAGGGGGTAAATCTACCCGAGGCCAAGTGGTTAAGGTTTCAAGATTAAAAGAAATATATATTTTTAATTCAGTCATAAAAGTCAGTTGTATTTTTTATAGTTGGTCATAAATTATTTTATTAGAAATATTTTGTAATCAAAATTCTAGACTGAAAATTGTATTTAAATGTTCATGTTCCAAAATACTTGGTCAGTAATGCCTCAGCCCCATAAACCTTTGAAGCCTTGAAAACAAACACCAACCTGCCGATGGCTTCTTTTTTAATGCAAGCTAACATAAATGCTAAATGCAAACAATGCCCATATTCATCCAGTTGACTATACATCAAACAATTGGCTTGAACCGCTGGTGCATGATTTCAGAACAGTCGTCCATATCACCCATATTCCATGTCTAATTATAAGTCCGACTATAGTTTTTCCAAAATGGTCCGATATTTGAGATTACATATTGTCTGAAATTTGGTATGGTTAAATAAGTGACAAGCCCCATTCCCAGAACTTACCATGTACAGAATGATCCACAGAGGTCAGGTTAACAAACTGGGGCTCCTTGAGTCCGTACCAATCTGCTGGTGCGCCGTGTAAGAGATTCTGCTTCTCTTGCTCTACCTTTTAAGCAAGGACCCTGATTAATAGAGACGTCACTCAGTGTAGACTTAATGGGAGGAATTAGAGGGACACATTCCACAGGCTAGGATCCCATTGCCATTGCAGTTGCCTACAATCACCACGACGCACGCTGATGGAACGGGCACCAATTGGTCATATCTGATTGTGCACAATATACTTCATGAGTGGATTGTAAATGCGTGGATAATAGGCTTGGTTTAATAGCTCTGTCAACATTGCATACAGGTGACATTAGTGTGCTTGTGGAAGGATGGCTTAAATTTACACATCTTTTCTTCACATGTGGATTTAAAGGTACAGTCCACCCAAAAACTGAACATTGAAGAACCCCAACACTCATACAGAATATGCAACCTACCTATGAAAGGTTTCAGCTGTTCATCCAGGCATAGCTATAGCACACCTGCTGCCTCTACTGGCTGTTGTTACTGAGCTATTGATCCGGGAACACCAGTTTGTAACTCAGAAGAGGAATTCTAAAACACACCCACGGTTGCCTCCATGCTGCTGTTGACAATTAGAAATTCTGATATACAAAAATTATAGCTGTGAAAGAAATTCTTCAAAGGCATCAGTTTTTAGTTGAAATCTGCCTTTAACCACTTGCCGACCAGCTGCCGTCATTATACAGTGGCAGGTCGGCTCTTTTAAGAAGCATAACAGGCGCGTGCACCCGCTGCATGGCGGGGGAGCTGATGCACGTTGCCGGCGGCCGGCGATGACTGCCGGACAGCTGCAATCCCTCCACAGAGAGCCAGAACAGGGATCTATCAATGTAAACAAACAGATCCCCATTCTGACAGGGGAGTAAATTGTGATCGTCTGTTCCTTGTGATCAGGAACAGTGATCTCTCTCCTCCTCCAGTCAGTACACTCCCACCACAGTTAGAAACACCTCCCAGGGAACACATATTGGCCTAAACTGATGAAGAAATTTGTATTTTGACATTTTTGGGGGGGATATTTATTATAGCAAAAAAGTAAAAAATGCTGTTTTTTCTTTCAAAATTGTCGGTCTTTTTTTTATTTACAGTGCAAAAAATAAAAACCGCAGAGGTGATCAAATACCCACAAAAGAAAGCTCTATTTGTGGGAAAAAAGGATGTCACGACCGCGCAATTGTCAGAGCAACGCAGTGTCGTATCACAAAAAAATGGCCTGGTCATTAAGGCGGAAAATCTTCCGGTCCTTTAGTGGTAAAGTAAAAATCTGATTGGAAAGAGAAAGTTACACAATAGATTTGGTGAACAGACCCATTTGCAAGCTATTGCAGGATTCAGAGTTGACTTTTCCAGTATATTACCAGATTGCTTATCAGTTTTACTTATGACTGCGCTCAAGGTCTAATTTTTTTTTCTTTCCTGCAGCTGAGAGCAAGGTTCTGGTGTGCATGGAGATTCTGAAAGTCAGATGGAGATGTATCCACAACACACAGAAGCAGGACCTTTTTAAAAGTGGCATGCTTTTTGTGCAACTTTATGAAAGATATTTTATTTTGAAATCGATGCATCAAAATCGCAAATCAATCGTGAGTAAATTAATTTTTACATTTGTGGATATCACTGAACTTTGTTTTATTTACAGTTAAGAATGCCATGTAAAGTGAATCCGATTCTGAAAGTTACCAGCCCTCTTTCCATGTTTAACTTACCTGAGCTGTAATGTATTTGGTAACTGTAATGATGTCATAATTCCATGTGCACTTAAGCCTTTTCTGGAATTTTTTGTAAAGTAAAAATCAGTATTGTTTGCTGGAAAATTATTCAGAGAGCCCCCAAACACACATATATATTTAGCAGAGACCCTAGAGAATAAAATGGCGATTGTTGCCATTTTTTAATGTCACATGGTGTTTGAGCAGAGGTTTTTCAAACGCCATTTTTTTGGGAAAAAATACACATTAATGAATTTTAATGTAAAAAACACAATATATAACCCAATTTTTGTAAACTATATAAAGATAAAGTTAAGCTGAGTAAATTGATAGCTAACTTGTCACGCTTTAAGCTTGTGGAATGAAGACAAACTATGACACTTAAAAATCACCTTAGGTGACACTTTAAAAACCTTTACAGGTTACCTGTTTAAAGTTACAGAGGAGGTCTAGTGCTACAATTATTGCTCTCCCTAACGTTACCTCACATGTTTAATGAGAATGGAGGGATGGGGGCACTTAAAATTTTTACACTGTTCCTTTAGTATTTTTTTTTTTCTTTATCGTACATCACGGGACACAGAGCAGCCATAATAACTAACTGGGTTATATGCCGCCTATAGGTGAATGGACACTGACAAATCAAAAAGACAGGAAGTCCCCCCTATACAACCCCTCCTACACAGGAAGTACCTCAGTTTTTTCGCCAGTGTCTTGTAAGGTGATGGTTATGGTTGGAGAAGCTCTCCATTATCTAGCTAAGAGATTGGTCCTTGAAACAGATCCTGAATGATTTAAGGGGCTGTATAATTGGATCCATCTGGACGGTGATAATTAAAATGGATGGTACCTGAACCTTGACTACATCGAAGATTACGAGGTGTTGCCTGTAATGTGACCCTTTGGGCACTGGACCCTGGGATCCGGACCCTTGGTAAGAAAGACTCCAAAAGAGATCAGGCAGGGTGCATTACAGGTCCAGGGGAGTGGCCCCATACTCAGGGTGACCCGGTCCTTGAAGGTCCAAGAGACAGAACCCGAACAGGGAAGATTGGAGTCTAGCTTTTTAAGTAGAATCCTACGGCGGGACTGGTAAGTGTTTAAAAAAAAACACAGCAGCTTACTTTTTTTTGTGTATGGGACCAGGTGTCATGTTTTTTCTGTCCACTGGGGGCAGTGATGTTGCAGTTCAGCGGGGCTCTTCCAGAGGAGGCTTCCAGCCTGCATAATCCCAACAGGAGGCAGGCAGCTTTTGGATCTTCCCACCCGCACAACTAGCTTCTACTCTGGCGCCTGGGGCCTTCGGTGGCCCTTTTCCGCCGCTATTTATGCGGCTATAGGGGGCGCGCACGCGGGAATGGTGCGACAAGCGTGCACGATGGACGTGCACATGGGAGGGACGCGAGAGGTGTATAGGACGCTACAAGCGTACACGTAGCAAACGTGCACACCGGGCATGCGAAGTAGGAGTGGAAGCGGCCATATTAGGAGGTGTTCCTGGCTTATGCTTCTGTAAGCAGGCTGGAAGTGACACAGAGCGGTGTCAGCTGGGCACGTGAGTCACTGTAGGTGGATGGACCAGGGCACTGCAGGTCCTGTAAGAGCTGTGTACTGCAAAGACTGGGTGCAGTATTTTGCAGGACGGTTGAATGCATTAGGTGGGGGTTTTTTGTTACCTCAAGTTTTTTTGTCTCAGGCATGTCTTCCCGGAAAAGGAGTGGGGGGGGGCACAGCAGGAAGGGGCGCGAGTGCGCCAACATCTGTATTGCAGGATGCTAGCCTTACATCTGTTGTGTTTAACTCTCCTGAAAGACCTGAGACAACTGGCCAGTCTGAGGCCATTACAGTTGTCAGGCATTGTAGTGACAGCTAATGCTTCTGCCTCAACCTACTTCACGAAGGATGACTTAGCATTGGCTTTAGCTGGGCTGGAGGGAAAGATAGCAGGTATGATTGCTTCAGTTTCCCAAGGTGGAAGGAAAAGGGATAGATCCCCTTCACCTGAGCCCCTACCTGCATTGGAACAGGATTGGGCAGAAGATGTGAAAGAAGTGGCAGTAAATGACCAGGAGGAAGGTCAAGCCACGGACTCCACTTCTGAGGAGTCAGGTTCTGAAGAACCGTTTTCAGCCTCTCAATCCCAGAGTCTGATAATCCAGTCCCTCACGGAGATGGTCCGATCAGGATTTAAATAGCTGCCTGTAGAGATCCCTGAGGTTTCCTTTTCATCTTTAGGCTTCCTTCGGCCTCCGAAGAGTTCACAGGTCTTCCCTTTGCATCCGTTGCTAGAGCAAATTGTGTATGCTGACTGGGATCACCCTGATAAGCTTTTTATTCCTCCTAAAAGGTTTGCAGTTTTGTATTCTATGGAGGAAAAGTTTATAAAGAAATGGATTATGCCATCGGTGGATGCTGCCATTTCTTCTGTGAATAAGAGTCTTACCTATCCTGTAGATAACGCCCAGGTGTTTAAAGATCCAGTGGATAAAAATTTGTCTTTAATAAAAGCTTAATTTGCTATTGCTGGGTCTACTGCACAACTGGCTGTGGCAGCTATAGGTATCTGTCAGTCTTTAAAGGACCAGGTGAAGCGGATGGCTAAGATTGTCCCTGATCAGGGGGTGTCTGCTGAGGAATTGGCAGAGTTACCTCGTGCCTTATGTTTCGCAGTAGATGCTCTTAAAGAGTCCATTCAACAGTTGTTCCGGTTGGCCCTTCTATCAGTACATATGTTCAGAATTCTTTGGTTAAAAAACTGGTCTGCAGAGTTACCATGCAAAAGATTATTAGCTGATTTCCTGTTTCATGGGGAGCTGATATTTGGAGAAGATCTGGATAAATATATCCAGAAGATTTCAGGGGTAAAAGCGCGCTTCTGCCAGTTAAGAAAAGGAGCAGACGACCTTCCTTTAAGCTGTCTAGTGCTTCAGTACCCAGCACTTCCAATTTCAGGCAGTTTCGACGGCCTCAGCCATCCGGGGCTAGAGAAAAGCCGCAAGGGCAGAAGAAGCCCTGGGCCCAGAGACCCCCTAAATCCAGTCCCAAACCTTCCTTATAACGATACCCCCCGACTCACGCGGGTCAGGGGAGGCTATTAGAGTTCTTAGATGCCTGGGAAGAAGTGACAAGTGGGTTATTTCTACGGTGTCTCGGGGTACAAAATAGAATTCCGGGGGCTTCCCCCTCTCAGTTCTTGAGGTCCAACGTCCCCATAGATCCGGTAAAGAAAAAGATCTCTAAGGTCACAAGGAGTCATTTCAGAGGTTCCAGCCAACGAGAGGTGGTTTTACTCAAATCTTTTTATAGTCCCAAAGCCAAATGGAGATGTGAGGCCTATTCTGGATCTCAAGGCTCTGAATCAGTTTCTAGACATTCGCTCGTTCAGTCGTAGCCTCCTTGCACGGAAAGGAAGTTTTGGCATCCATAGACATTAAGGACGCATACCTACATGTGCCAATCTGCAGATCCCATCAAAAGTTTCTGCGATTCGCAGTAGGCAACCAACATTTTTAGTTTGTGACGCTGCCCTTTGGGTTAGCCACGGCACCTTGTGTATTCACAAAGGTACTGGCTCCTGTATTGGCAGTTCTAAGATCTCAGGGAATATTGGTTGCAGGATACCTGGATGACCTATTATTGGTAGATCAAACGGTTCCCTCTGGGTTGGGTTCTGAACTGGTCAAAATCGGCCCAGCAGCCGGTTCAGTGCCTAGAGTATTTAGGGCCAATATTAGACACGATAACGGCAAAGGTATTTTTGCCACCATGGAAAGTCAGAGCCATGAAAATACTCGTCCAGGTCATAAAAAAGAAAAAATATCCCTCCATTCGCCGGTGTTCGAGGCTACTGGGGAAAATGGTGTCTTCATTCTAAGCAGTCCCTTATGCACAATCCCACTCCAGACCACTACAGAACAACATTCTGTCTGTGTGGAACAAGACTGCCCAGGCTCTGGACTGGCACATGTCTCTTTGGCTGAAAGTGCATCAGAGTCTCAGTTGGTGGATGATAACTGAGAATCTGTAAAAAGGAAAGTCCTTTTTGCTTGTGGTCTGGAGGGTGGTGACGACAGACCCCAGCTTCTCTGGTTGGGGGGCAGTCCTAGGGCAGCTCGCTTGGCCCTAAGCTTCTGGACTTCCAGACTACAGGGATATCCTGTGAGGGTCCAGTCGGAAAATGCCACAGCTGTGGCATATATCAATCAGGGAGGCACCAGGAGTCAGACAGCCCAGAAGGAAGTGGATCGCATGCTGACCTAGGCAGAAAGATTTGTTCCATCCCTATCAGCGGTGTTTATTCCGGGAGTGGAGAATTGGCAGGCGGACTTTTTGAGTCGTCAGCAGATGTTTCCAGAGGAGTGGTCCCTAAATCCCGAGATCTTTGCATTGATCTGCCACTGATGGGGGGTTCCTGTTGAAGCTGCTGGCATCCAGGTTCAACGCGAAGCTAGACCGCTTTGTGTCCAGAACCAGGGACCCACTTTCATTAGGGGTAGATGCCTTGGTAATTTTGTGGGATCCGTTTTCCCTGATATATGCCTTCCCTCCAATCCGGCCAAGGCTACTGTGCAGGATCCAAAAAGAGAAAGCCGGTGATTCTAGTAGCTCCAGCCTGGCCCAGAAGGACTTGGTACGCACAGATTGTAAAATTGCCGGTGGGAAGCCCATGGGTTCCATCCTGCTTTACAGTCTCTAAATTTAACGGTTTGGCTGTTGAAACCAGGATTTTAAAAGACCGGGCCATTTCTGGGCCAGTATTGTCTACTATGTTGAATGCTAGAAAGACAGTTTCTAGGAGTATCTACTATAGAGTCTGGAAATCCTATATTGCCTGGTGTGAGACTGAGAGGTGGGACCCCCGAAGATATGTCATTGGGAGAATTCTGGCTTTTTTGCAAAAAGGAGCGGATATGAATCTGGCCTTAAGTACAGTTAAGGGTCAAATTTCGGCCTTAGCAATTTTCTTTCAGAGGCCTATGGCTTCTCATTCCTTAGTTCGAACATTTGTACAGGGGATGATTTGTGTGCTTCCACCAGTCAGGCTGCCTCTGTGCCCTTGGGATTTAAACTTAGTCCTGGGGGTTTTACAGAAGCAGCTTTTTGAGCCTATTCGGCAGATTCCCTTGTCCTCTTGACAAGAAAATTTGTTTTCTCGGTGGCAGTAACATCGGCCATGAGGGTGTCAGAGTTGGTGGCCCTGTCCTTTAAAGAACCTTTTTTGATCTTGCACCAGGATAGGGCGGTTTTGTGGCCACGACCAGAATTTTTGCCTAAGGTAGTGTCCAGTTTTCATCTGAATCAGGATATCATTCTGCCTTCCTTTTTTCCAAATCCACAGTCTACAGAGGAGAAATTATTTCATTCTCTTGATGTAGTATGAGCGATCAGGGTCTATCTGAGAGTGTCGGCTCTGATGCGGAAGACTGATGTTCTGTTTGTATTGCCAGAAGGTCCCAAGAAGAGACAGGCAGCATCTAAGTCGACTGTTTCCCAATGGATTCGCTAAGTGATTGTTCAGTAATATGGATTAAGGGGAAAAACCCCGCCTTTTCCAGTAAGGGCACACTCTACCAGGAGAGTGAGTGCTTCATGGGCAGTATATCATCCAGCATCGATGGCTCAGATTTGCAAGGCTGCTACCTGGTTTTATCAAGTGAATGTCAGGACTCAGGAGGATGTGGCATTTGGGCACAGTGTCCTGCAGGCTGCAATATAAATCCTGTTGTTCTGATGGTGTTTCTTTGGTCATAATGGGTTCCCTCCCTTTAAAAGCATTGCTTGGGGACATCCCAGTTAGTTATTATGGCTGCTCTGTGTCCCATGATGTACGATAAAGAAAATAGGATTTTTTCTACAGCTTACCTGTAAAATCCTTTCCTTGGAGTACATCATGGGACACAGAGATCCCTCCCCTCTTGTCTGGGAAGTTTATTGCTTGCTAATAAACTGAGGTACTTCCTGTGTAGGAGGGGTTATATAGGGGAGGACTTCCTGTCTTTTTGATTTGCCAGTGTCCATTCACCTATAGGTGGCGTTTAACCCAGTTAGTTATTATGGCTGCTCTGTGTCCTGTGATGTACTCCAAGAAAAGGATTTTACAGGTAAGCTGTCGAAAAAATCCTATTGTTTTGATCACTTTTATTAATGTAAACAGCCCTTGTAATAGAAATAAGGGATGTCAGGTCCTCAACTCTCTCCCCTACCTTTTGAAAGCAAAAGATCAAAAAATAAATAAAATTGATCATTTGCTTTAAAAAAATTGTTTACTTTCCACCCTAGACCGGAAGTGATGTCATGATGTCACTCTGGTCCTCCTAGATCATAAAGGTGATCAGAGATGATCTGGCATCTGTGCACTTCTATGGCCTGCCACAAAAACAGCAAACCTGAGTAACACTCGCTGGAGGGGTGGGGCGACCCTTCTTGCTGCTTCTGAAAGCAATCCAGTAGCTAACTAGCCATTCGGAACGCTTTCATGAGAGAGAAAAATCACGGACCATTTGCAAGCCTATATATATATATATATATATATATATATATACACGTATTGCAGTTGGCAAGTAGTTTTTATTAAATTGAATGCAATACATCAACACTAAGTGCTGAAAAGGCCTGCTTCTCTCTGTCCACTCCCACATCCTTTATCTCCCTATTGGTCTGTTGGGCTGCCCAGTAGACTAATGAACCAATTGGGGGGGGGGGGGGGGGCTGGAACCAAATTTGAGGAAAAGTCATGATTTGCATGTATCTTTAGCTGCCCATATCTCTGGATCAGGGTTGCATATGCAACCAGGCCTTGGTGATGATCAACCACTCAGCCAAGGGTCATAAGGGCCTTTTATGGTTTCTTGCACCGGGGCCCTGAAGGTTCCAGTTACATCTCTGCTCTGGATTATTCTAACATGCGGATTTCACGGAAGGTATGCACCTTAATTTTTATAAAATATGTTACTTATGAATTGCTTAAATCCATTTCTTCCGTTCATCCTTCCTGAAAAAGACAATAATACACTTTAGCTTTGTACCATAAAAATCCTTTTCTGTCTCTTTCAGCTCCTTGTACCCATTAAAATTCAGCATATGTGCTGAACTGAAGTTGGGGTTTACCCAAGGAGAATTATAGCCAATCTTCACTTCACAGGAGTCACCTGTCCTTTTTATGTGCGTGTAACAAAAATGAGGAAAGCAGTCTTTTTTTATGAAGAGAACTGTTCTGATGGGAAACGACTAGATCCATTCTTTATTTACGTATGGCTTTTTAGTGATCGGCTTGACTGTCATGACAAGCAGCTATGTTTGTTGCCTCTAGCCATTGTGAGAGACGGCAGCTGCCTAGTAATACCTTGATAGGAGACGCAGGTGCATGCTTTATTTCATTTCATATCGGCAAGACAATCTCATAGTGCTTTTGGCTACCTTGAAAAATAACTCATCAGTTCCCCACTTCATCAGGTAAAAACCCTTGGTAGAATAGAACAATTGACCTTTTTCTTGCCTTAGTAAAGAAACATGGAGGATATTTCAAAAGCTGAATTGAACCCTGCTAAGTGTATTAACCTTTTAACGCTTTGTGTGTAGCTGGGAGTTGGTTTTGATCTCCCTTGCCACTAGGCTTCTAAGATGTGCATTGATTTAGATGACTGAACATCGTGTCTGTCATGAACCCACTTAACCTTGAGACTCAAGTGGTTTCAAAACAGGCATGGGATTAATGGAGAAATGCAGAGTTCTGAAGTTCCTCAAGAGAAAAGATTTTTGGGGCTTTCAGGCTGTAGAGAAGACAGAGAGCTCTTCGACATCTAATGCACTTGATCTGGCATGCCAATACTGAAGACCTCTTCTGAAGTTTGCTGTTCCTCCGGGAAGAACAAGCATTATGTAGTCAACTCATTCCAGTCCTTACTATGTGCTCTGGATACTGTCCCAACTTATTGTTGACCACATGGCAATGTATTTTTATACCTGGTTTGGACTTGCTTAAAGTGTCTAAACCAAAAACTTTTCCTTATTAGCTTTGGGTAGCATAGGCAAAGGATTATTACCTCTGTTGGGTTTTATTGCTGTCTGTGCCCCTGGTGAAGAGGGCCACCCTCTCTATTTGTCCTGGTGCTTGTGAATACAAATTAGAAAAAATTAGCGTTGTCGCCGGAACAAGAAGGAATATCTTCCACTAGGGACACTTGTTCTGATGGCAGCTAAGATGGTATTTCCCTTCATTTTGAGTGGTCCCCACTTATCTCCTGTTGAATCCACAAGTTAGTAAGTAAAGGTAAATTATCTTCATTTGAAGAGCTCCCCGCTCAACTCCTGTTGTGTCTGCAAGATAGGAAGTGAGAGCAGATTGCTAAGAAAAAAAATACAAAATTTTAATCCTTCATAACTCTATTCAAAACTAAAAATTGTTTTGGCTTTATGTACACTTTTTTTTTTTTTTTTTACCAAAAGGTAAAGAGGCCACATACAGGAACTTATTTCTTTATTTTATTTATTTTAGCACAAATTTAAAATCTGGTAATACAATCTCTATTTCTTCATCGTACATCACGGGACACAGAGCACCATAGTAATCACTATGTGGGTATATAGGCACCTTCAGGTGATGGACACTGGTATACCCAATACAGGAAGTTCACTCTCTATATAACCCCTCCTTCTACCAGGAGTACTTCAGTTTTTTTTGCCAGTGTCTAAGGTGTTGTTCATGAGTGAAGATGTGCTCTGAAGAGCTCCACTGGAGGGATCCTTGTGGGATTTAAACAGCCTCCATAGACCGGATCCATCCAAAGTGCCACTGAGGCCAAGGTGGATGGTACCCGGGCTTCCTATACGAAGCACAAGGTTTTGCCCGTAATGCCTCTCCTTGCAGGGCTGGACCCTGGGACCCAGGGCTTTTTGGTCATGCTTACGTTGCCTAAAGATTTTCCTGGCGGGGTGCTAGTACAGGTCCAAGGGAGTGGAACTCCGATAAAAAGGGACCCGGTCCTTGAAGGTTTGCTAACGCAGCCCACTGTGATGGGTGAAGTTTGGATCTGTCTGTTACAGCAGTATCCTGCAGCGAGGATAAGGTAAGGGAAGAAGCCGGAACTGTAAAAAGTCCACCTATAGTTTTTTCTTCCATGAGTAAAATGTTGTCATGCCCTAAAAT
Organism: Aquarana catesbeiana; assembly: GCF_042186555.1. Lineage (NCBI taxonomy): Eukaryota > Metazoa > Chordata > Amphibia > Anura > Ranidae > Aquarana > Aquarana catesbeiana. The sequence goes on along the minus strand of NC_133332.1, from coordinate 297,230,294 downwards.
CTCCACTAGAGGAAGTAAAGGCACATACCTTAGTACGTTGCTTCACAGTCAGCGCGGTGTCCCAGCTAAACAGCATGTGTGTGGTCTCAGCAAGCCAGGGGGGATACCTCATCCAGAACAAAGTTTTTTTTTTCAACAGCATGTTCTCCCCCCCCCGGTAAGGGAACTAAGTTCCCTGGGGGAACTAAGGGCTGGGAGGTACAACAGTAGCTTGTACTCCCCCCCCCCCTCCATAGGGGAGTGCGGTGGCGGCGGCTTTCCTCTGTTGGATTTTTACTCCCCACAGAAGCTCATAAGTTTTTTAAACTTCCCGCCTCCCCACCCTCCCCTCTCGCTGGGTCTGCACTGTCTAACTATGAAGCGTGTGTTTCAAATGTTGTTCACGTGCGCGCACTATGGCTAGTTTTAAAACCAGAGGGGGGACGTATCAATGACGTAGGGGCGTGGCGCCGTGTGCAGGATGTAAGTCCACGAGGAGCAAACAGCGCAGGCACTGGTGATAATTGAGAGACAGACGCTTCTCAGCTAACCAGCTGGAGTCTGACACACAGGAACGCTGGGGGCACGTAAGGCAACTGCATACAGACATTTCCAGTACAGGAAAACATTTATACTCAGCACCAAAGCTGAACTTTATTAGCGGCATTGTTTTTGCTAGACTATTGCTCAGCAAGTAGAGCATTTACTTAGTGCCTCTGCTTTTTGTGCTCGGCACTATGGCTCCCAAAAAAGACACCACAAAGAAGGTACCGAAAATTCCACCTGGAGGCGCTGGGAACTCCAGTCGTGCCTCCACACTGTCATCCTTTTCTGAAATACCAGATATGGCAAGCCAAGGTGAGTCACTGGAACCAATTGGTGGTACAGCTGCTTCTCACATCTCAGCCCCTGTATACGTGACTGAAGATGCATTTTCCTCCGCCCTGCAGGGCCTAGAAGGAAGATTAGGGGCTTTAATCGCATCCTCCATTCAAAAATAGAATCTTCTCTAGGATACAACCTAGAATTTCTCATCTCGTTTTCTGTGATCAAACATTTCCAAAGATCCAGGGAAAAGGCAATCTCTGTTTCGGGCACTAGACCGATTACTGGCTCTGGGGGTGATCATACAAATCCCCACAGAAAAGCAAGGTTTGGGGTTTTATTCAAACCTCTTTACGGTACCAAAACCAAATGGAGATGTTAGACCCATTCTAGATCTAAAGAATCTAAATCCGTTCCTGAAGATCCACTCCTTTTGCATGGAGTTGATCAGGTCAGTGGTTTCTATCCTACAAGGAGAAGAACTTCTGGCGTCTATCGACCTCAGGGATGCATATCTGCATGTCCCTATATTTCCCGCTCATCAAAGGTTCGAGGTAGAACAGCAGCATTTTCAATTTGTAGCCTTGCCCTTTGGGCTAGCTACAGCACCCCACGTGTTTGCAAAAGTGCTGGCCCCTTAAGGGCACAGGGCATAACAGTCTTGGCGTACCTAGATTATCTATTGCTAATAGACCAGTCGGTGGCTCGTTTTGAGCAAAGTGTACGCATTACAACCAGTTTCCTGGAAAGTCTAGGTTGGATTCTAAACCTAGAGAAGTCTTCCTTAAAATTGCTAAAAAAAGGCTGGAGTACTTGGGCCTGATCATAGACACAGCCCAGAAAAAGGTGTTCTTGCCTCGGGCAAAAATCAACTCCATAAGAGAGCTGGTGTGAATGGTCAGGTCGAAAAGAGATCCCTCCATTCGCCTTTGCATGAGGTTGTTAGGAAAGATGGTGGCTTCATTCGAAGCGGTTCCCTATGGCCAGTTCCATTCGAGACTGTTGCAAAACAGTATCCTGTCTGCTTGTCACAAAACGATTCAAGCTTTAGACTTGCCAATGCGGCTGTCCCCAAGGGTGTCCCTCAGACTAACCCAGAATCTGCTGAAAGGAAAATCTTCCAGACCAGTTATCTGGAAGGTGGTAAGGACAGACTCCAGCCTTTCAGGCTGGGGAGCTGTACTAGAGAAGACAACTGTCCAGGGACAGTGGTCAAGAACCGAAAAAGCCTTGCCCATCAACATCCTAGAGATTCGGGCAGTTCGTCTGGCTCTGAAGGCCTGGACTTTCAGGTTATGGGATTGTCCTGTCAGGATCCAATCCGACAATGCCACAACTGTGGCCTATATCAATCACCAAGGGAGCACCAAAAGTCTTGCAGCGCAGACAGAGATGAACCATAACTAACTTGGGCAGAAAGTATATTCCGTGCCTGTCGGCAGTCTTCATTCCGGGAGTAAAGAATTGGCAGACGGACTACCTGAGTCACCAACAGTTGTTCCCGGGGAATGGTCCCTTCTGGCGTCCAGATTCAATATGAAGTTAGTCAACTTTGTGTCCAGGACGAGGGATCCACTCGCATGCAGAACAGATGCGTTGGTGAACCTGTGGGATCATTTCTCACTGATATATGCATTCCCCCTATTTAGTTGCTGCCACAACTTCTTTGCAGGATCAAGCTGGAAAGAAAGCCGGTAATTCTGGTAGCCCCAGCGTGGCCCAGAAGGTCCTGGTATGCAGAAATCTTAAAAATGGCGGTGGAGGATCCATGGTCCCTTCCACTATGGCCAGACCTACTCTCACAGAAGCCGATATTCCATCCTACCTTATGAACGCTAAATTTAATGGCTTGGCTATTGAAATCCACATTCTGAAGAAACCTGGGCTTTCCGGGTCAGTTATCTCTACTTTGATTAATGCAAGGAAGCCAGTTTCCAGTACTATATATTATAGAGTCTGGAGGGCTTATGTTTCCTGGTGTGAATCCAAGGGTTGGCACCCTCGGAGGTATATCGTAGGCAGAATTCTTGCCTTTCTACAATTAGGGGTAGAGATGAAGTTGGCCTTGAGTACTATTAAGGTCCAAGTCTCAGCTTTATCGGTCTTATTTCAAAGACCGCTTGCTACACATTCTTTAATCCGGGGTTTTATGCAAGGGGTGATGCGGATTAATCTGCCAGTTAGATCACCTTTGAACCTTTGGGACTTAGTTTTGTCAGTGTTACAAAAACAACCATTTGAATCGATACAGCATATTCCCTTAGTCCTTATGACAAGGAAGTTAGTGTTCTTGGTTGCTATATCCTCAGCAAGGAGGGTTTCGGAATTGGCTGCTCTTTCTTGTAAAGAGCCATACTTGATTATTAATGAGAACAGGGTGGTGTTGCGCCCTCATCCAGGTTTTTTGCCAAAAATGATCTCAGGTTTCCACCTGATCCAAGATATTGTTTCAGGGAAGAGAAGTCACTAAATTGTGGTGAGACGACTGCTCAGATCCGGAAGACTGATGTCTTATTTGTACTGCCAGAGGGTCCTAAGAAAGGACAGGCAGCGTCGAAATCCACTGTCGCTAAGTGGATTTGGCAAGTTCTAATTCAGACTTATGATTTAAGGGGTAAAATTCCACCTTTTCAAGTCAAAGCGCACTCCACTAGGGCTGTTAGTGCTTCTTGGGCAGTGCGTCACCAGGCCTCCATGGCTCAGATCTGTAAGGCTGCAACTTGGTCTTCAGTACATGCATTCACCAAGTTTTATCAGGTGGATGTAAGAAGGCATGAAGATATCGCTTTTGGGCGCAGTGTGCTGCAGGCAGCAGTATATGTCCTCAAGTCTGGGGGTGTCCTACGGTTGTGTCTCCCTCCCCTCAAATAGCATTGCTATGGGACGTCCCACATAGTGATTACTATGGTGCTCTGTGTCCCGTGATGTACGATAAAGAAAATAGGATTGTTATAACAGCTTACCTGTAAAATCCTTTTCTTGGAGTACATCACGGGACACAGAGGTCCCGCCCCTATTTCTGGGGTTTAGGTATATTGCTTTGCTACAAAAACCGAGGTACTCCTGGTAGGAGGAGGGGTTATATAGGGAGTGAACTTCCTGTATTGGGTATACCAGTGTCCATCACCTGAAGGTGCCTATATACCCACATAGTGATTACTATGGTGCTCTGTGTCCTGTTATGTACTCCAAGAAAAGGATTTTACAGGTAAGTTAAAAAAAAAATCCTATTATTCACCTTTAAATGTGCCATTACATTTAAAGGCGATTATACCCTACTCTAACAATCCATTCAAATATACATCCAATCTGGCAAGCCCTTGTACTGCGCAGTTTATGGTAGAGCTAAACTAGGCCCATACATATACTCTACCAATTTAAATCCATGATATTTCTAACTGCTAATCTTCCCAGTAAAACCATGGATTATATTTAAAATTGATTTAACGTAGAGATGTAAGGTTCCAATTAATTGCCTTTCCTTTTGATTGCTTTTGAGAGTAGAAATGTAAAGGATTGCCTCTGTTCACAAAAAAACCTGACAGATCGAGTAAAAAAATATGATATTCACATGCATGCTGTGATTTTAACAGCAGCAGACGGTTAACGTTTCCACCACGTCAGATCAGAGCAATTTAGACTGGATCGAAAGGGGATGCTCGAAATTGATCAAGCATGAACAAAAATACACTTGGATTTTTTATAATTATCAAGTCAATCGTTTATTGTTTAATCTAATTATGTATGTGTAGCGCTTACCCGCGAAGGAGCAGCTGATTTAATTTGGGTCTTTGTCGTCACCCTCTTACCTGTATTTTCACCATATATGGGACTTAGAGTCTGTATTAGGCCTTACGCCCGCCAATGTATGCACCAGTCACTTTGTTATGTTTCCAATGCTTTATTGCAAAACTTTTGAAGAAGTAGCAGTAAAGAGGTAGAAAGGGAGTTGCAGGAGAGTTCAGATACCTTATGCAGATCACTGAGGAATTTGAGATCCTAAAGACAAACACACCTTCAGTCACCAGATGTTGCCCACCCAGATAGGCCTCTCTCACTGACCTAGCAGCCGGAATGGTGCACGGACGAAAAGTCTCTGCCACAGACTTGAGAAGAACAAAATGGTTGCACAATCCTCTGCCACAGGATTTAGTAGTAGTTGAACGATCCTCTACCACAGGACTTCGTATTAGATGAACAGCAAGACACAGTACCAGAACCTTTAAGCTGACCCGGCAGTACTGTGAGGCAGGTTGGTTAGGTATAGGTGCGTTCTCCAAGTAAGTTACCAGGCCCTCCTGAGAGACCAGCCTTCATCCTGGCTCTCTCCAGCAAGGGTCCTCCCCTGGATCTCCTCAGCTTGGCCCGGCTTCTTCCTAACAGGCAAGACAGCCTAAGGACCACCTCTGCGGTAGTAGGCCCCAGACAGACTTCTGGGCCTACCTGTAGTCATATAGCCTCAGACCAGCATGGCCCCGAGGCAGGAGAAAAGTCACCACATACCTTAGGCCAGGAGGGCCAGGAGGTAAGAGAGAAACAAAAATGGCGTCTGTCCCTTAAGTACCCTCTCCCAGAATGCACAGCGGTGGACCATTTCCACTGCGCTGTTTCCAAGAAAGAAGAGCACTCAATACACTTCAGCCTGTTGCTCTTCCAACACTGGCCCGTGGTGACAACGACACCTACAGACAACAGTGTGGAACTACACACAACACAGCCAATACTGGAACAGAAGCTAATTTAGCCACAGATTAAATCTGAACTATATACAGAACAGATAACCCCCTAAATTTACATGCAAGCGCCTGATCAACAGGAGCAGGGGCGTACGTATGGCTTTCCTAAAGGTGGTTGTATAATCAAGAGGTAACGTGTTTGGCCAGCTTGACACCCTTTTCGAATGAGCGGTATTATATGTCCCACTTTGGTTTTTCCTCTTTTAGCCGTTTTCTAAATGTGGTTAAAATGCAGTGTTTAGAATAATCGATTGATATAAGTTTTTGCGCACTAGAAAACTAACTGTTGGATTCATACAGACATCTTGGCTTTGCTGCAGGCAGTTGTGTTAGAACTGGTGATAACATTTCTAGAATCTAACATCATTTCAAAGCCAAAAGTGTAAGTGGATTCTCCAACGTCTTACAGCTCTCAACATCTTGCTAAGCTCTTTGTCTGCCTCGTAAGGTTTTATCTGAAGGGGACTTTTAAAGTTGGCAGCTTAATCCACTCCAGATGGGATCTGGGTGCTGCCCCACTGCTCTTAGACATTTCTTTACCCACACCAGCTGACACCCTCATTAAACGAAATCTCATCGGTACGAGTATTACTGGAAACTGTTTCCTAAATAGTCAAACTCTCAGCAATGCTCATTCACCTGCTTTAAAATGCCTTAAAGGGGAAGTTCACATTTAGGTAAATATAATCTATTGACTTAAACACATCCTTGTGTGGCTAAAATGGACTAGTTCAAGCATTATTACATCAAAATGGATCACATGACATCCCTAATGCATTAAATAAATAATCTTTAAGAGGAAATTGTTTTTTTAAGATGATTCTGTGCTTGCAACATGTTTTCTACATGTAGAAGAAAAAAAAAAGAAAAATGAGAGATTATTCCTACATGTAATACCTCTGGGTGCACAGACATAGCATCCCAAATAGCAAGGATAGCTTGCCACAAGTTTCATTGACTCCAGTGTTTGCAGATGCAGACACAGTGGGGTTGATTTACTAAAACTGGAGAGTGCAAAATCTGGTGAAGCTCTGCACAGATGCCAATCAGCTTCCAGGTTTTTTTGTTTTTATTTTTTTGTTACAGCTTAATTGAACAAGCTGAAGTTAGAAATTGATTGGCTACCAAGCACAGCTACACCATATTTTGCATTCTCCAGGCTTAGTAAATCAACCCCAGTATGTCTTACACTAATTTCTGTGGGGGTTCTGGTTGTGCACAGACACAGCATGGCTCACAAAAACTTCTTTGAGGGTACTGGTATGGGCACAGACACAACATGACTCGCAGTGCCTTTGGTAGAGCTTAGGACAGATGCAACTTATCTCGCAATGAATCCTCTGGGGTGGGCACAGACACAGTATGACAACACTGTGAGCACAGACATCGCATGACTCCTGTAAGAAGGGGAATAGATGCAGCATTACCATGTTGAATCCTGTGGGGAGGGGCACAGACTCAGCAAGACTAACACTGACTCCTCTGGGAGTGGGCACAGACTCAGCAAGACTAACACTGACTCCTCTGGGAGTGGGCACAGACACAGCATGACATATATTGACGCCTCTGGAAGTGGGCACAGACACAGCATGACATATATTGACGCCTCTGGAAGTGGGCACAGACATGGCATCAGTCACATTGACTCCTCCAGGAGTGGGCACAGACATGGCATCACTCACATTGACTGTGGGGAGGGGCACAGGCTCAGCATGACTCACACTGACTCCTATGGGCATAGGCACAGACACAGCATGACAGAACTAACTTTTCTGGGAGCAGATGTTGCTCCTACAGCCAGTGGAGTCTCAAAGGAGAAATATTTGTAAAGGTGAATCATACCCCTTTTTAAGCGCTTTAGCATGCAGAATGACCTGGAAACTCAGGTGCAGAGATCTCATTGCCTATGTCCATTAGATGCTTAAACAGTAATATAGTTAAACTGGGGACAGCTACCCAAAACGAAAAAATCTATTTTTAGTGGAAGTAAAATTCTAACAAACTGAGGACGGCCATATTTGTCATTATATGGTTGTACAGCCTTCTTTTGATTTACCAAAACTACGTAAATTGAAGGCCTTTTTAAGCTACATAACTTGAAGTCCTTGCTAAACAATCAACAATTAATAGTTGTTTGTAGAGTTATTGGAGAACATACAAATCGGACTGTAACATTTATGGTCATCGACTTGAATGTTGCTAGATTAAATCTGTGCACCAAATCTATTCATTTTATGTATTATCTATTTCTCTTATAAACCAAAACTAGTGTAGCACAATCAATATAAACAATGAAACAATAATAAAAGTCCAAACAATGTGAAGAATCCACCATAGTGGCAGTTCATAGAATTATTAATTCATATTATCCGTTGACTTCAGTGACCACCATCCCTAGCTGGAATGGCTGCTCACCTCCAGATAATGACCCCACTACAGAGTCACACACGCCTGATATTTTTGTTTCTCAGGGAGCCACGGGAAAAATTAATCCTCCTCCTGGTGTCCCTGGACAACGTTGACCTGCTCCTGGGATCTCAATCATGTATGTCCATAAAATGACAAAGGCAAACCATAGTGCTCTCTGCTGCAAATATGTGTTAAAACTATATGTAGCAATGTGGACTACAATTGCAAAGTACGGCTATTCCCTGTCATTTCTATGGATCGTATTGTCCCTCTAGTGCCCAGCGCCACCAATTGACATCATATTTGTGGGCCAAACCAAAGGAATTGTGGGATTAGTAGTTCCTTGGAATGGCTATTCCCCCGCAAGACTATACACCCGGACTACATATCCCAGGGATCTTTGCTACCATCGGAGAGATTGCTGGAAGAACATAAGAGGCCAGAGACCCGCCCCACGATCTATTCTTCCTGGGCCTTGTGTGTGAGGGGCCTCTCTATACAGGGAGAGTGAGGTCGCAGCCTACCATGCGGTGCACAACATTCCAGCCCGGCCGAGAAGGGCATATCACTGCTTGCTGGCCTTCAGACATCCATCTAGCGTCACTCAGCCGTCAGACAACCCGCACTCCATGCTTCGCATCAGGTGTTCACCATGAGCGGATCCATTGTAAGGACACCTCTCCAGGAGTCGCTGTTAGGAAGGCATCTGATTGGCCTGGTCATTGGTAAGATGGCAATTGCCCACCTTTGCAAACCTTTCTTTGGTGCTTCACCGGGGCACTGTGTACAGACAGCTTTACCTTGAGAATACTTAAGTGCACTCATATTTGAACTCTGTACATAGACATCTTTAGCTTCAACCAATTCAAGAAATACCATTACCTTGTTATTGCACCTTATTGGATATAGCTAATGAGCACCGACTGCCGGTGAAAACCATCAGACCTGCAACGGGAACATTGCTGTTATTACTGCTTAAAGGGCCCTTGTACCATTCTTGTTTTTGCTTGATCTCTCATTAGGATTAAAGTTTAAAATAGGCCGGCCTGGGTTTCCCTTTAGAAGTACTGCCAGAATTAATGCTTAACTCTTGCTTATCCTTTCAGGTCATGTTCAAGTGGTAATTCATTGTACATACGTGTATATTATATTCTGTTATTGCCACACTGCTTTAGCTTGTATTATTTTAGAGGAATTCTTCTACTGATCTAGTATTATTATTCAAAGCTCAGTTGATCTATTACTGTGCAACAAGATGTTCTCTGAAGTACTCCAGTAAAAGTTATTAGAATATAAATGCATTGAGTTGTTTGGCTTATTACTTCAGGTGGTGCAAAGATGTCTGAATCCAGAGTGTCAGGTGGGTTGGAATGTTTATAAGGTCATGGTGGTGCAGATGAGCAGGTAAATCCAAGCAGTCCCCAAAGGGGGTCATGCTACATATACACAGGGATTAAAAATACTCACATAAGTATGTGAAAAACATGCATATCATCAACTCTCCACATTGATATAAAACAGAAAATACGTCCTGAATGGCAGCACTTCACATCTGGTTTAATATTATTGTGTTGCACTCATTTATGTGCTTAGTTTGAATATTGTGCTGATTCTATTTCTCTTGTCTGTTACTGGTATATCTGTACAAATTCTATGAGTACAAGGTACCCACTAGACCCCGTAGAAACTGATCACATTTTGCTGAGGACTAGATACAGCAGTCAAGTAGTATAGCAGCTATAGTTATCGAAAAAAATGAAAAAATGCTGAAAATAAAATTCTGTTTCTAATGCAGATTAAGGTGTTTGCTACAGGGCATGCCAGGCACTTTGAGAGCTTGTTCAAGCACAGGAGACAATATAGGTAATTCATATTTAGTAGATTTTTTTTTTCTGCATTGCAACTTTAAAATTTATTAAAGCTTATTAACAACCAAAACTCTTTAAAGCAGTATTAAACCTAAAACTAAAAATGTAAAATACAGCAGCGTACGAATTATTAGATGTGGTGTCTGCATTCGTTTTCTTTTTTTTTTTTCTTTTTTAGGCATTTTCCCCCTCTTTTTTCACTTGGTGATCTGGCCAGTAAGACACCTCCTATATTAGAGCGCCTCCACTCTGGATGAAGGAGTACAGGGGGAACCTTTGGACAGCAGCATTGTCAGTCTGGGGGGAGGGGGGTGTTACATGTACTAGCAGATTTAAATACACTAAACAAGTTGAAGCCAAACTCCAGCTATTTTTTTATAATCAGTTACAGAAACCGTTTTTTTTTTTTTTTTTTTACCCATTTGGGATGAAGGTTTTACATAAAAGCGGATCATTGTAAGCACTGTCAGTGGTAAATGGTTTGTCTCAGCTCTGTAACTGATGCATTCTGCTGGACAGCTTGTTCTTTTGAAAATCAACAGACTTGCTGACTGGCTCAGCAGATGAAAATAGAAGAAAGAAAGCCTTAAAATCAGCACTAATGCAGCCATCGCATCCAAGAGTTGGTGAGCTATATAATAAAGTTTGGATAGAGCGTTGAAGGGTTTTCATTGATGTCTCTCTGCTTACTGAGGAGTTTTCAGGGTGTCCCCGGGACAGGAAAGGAATTCCTCTTTATGGGGACATAGACAACAATAATAGCCTGACAGAGGCTCCAACCCTTCCCCGATATACTAAAATGGCATTTCTATTCTTGCATTTGTGATTTTTTGTGTTTTTGTTTTTTTGTTTTTTGTTTTGTTTTTTATACACTTATTATTACAACTATTAATTTTTCATAATTTTTTTAAATTTAATACTATCACGGGCGCGAAAGTATTGTTTACCTATTTCTATTCTTTGCATATTTTTTTACAGTGATTTCCCCTCACTTCCTTTCTAAGTGTTAAAGGAACAGGAAGTCAGGAGATACGTACATTCCCACCAGAGACACAGAGAGCGATTAAAAAAAGGCAAAATATTCTAACCCTTACCCTCTGTATCCAAAATTGGAAAAAAGTTTTACCCGGTGCTGCAGAGAATTGAACACAAACTGTCCTAGAAAACAGTAACTCCCAGCATGCTTTGCTTTGGTTGATTCTACAGATGACGTCATTTGCTACTTTCCACCACAGATGGGATGTATTGCTTTAGTCATAGCAACACGCGATTACATGAAATCTAATTATGCATCACAGTGAGAGAGAAAGAAAACACGGTACACACACACTGCAATAAGTCATGTATCTGTCAACATACCTTTAATTTGCACAAAATCGTTTTCACCTAATTTGAAAAATCCTCAAAACACATGTAATACTGTGTAGAAAAAAAAAAAACTGCTAGATTTATTTTTCAGAAACCATTGCAAAATCCTTGGTGGTATCATCCATTATAGTGCTAATTTGTTGTGCTATGTAGAGATGAAGCTCACCAATTAAAGAAATCGTAGGCAATTTACAGTCTGGGGGATAATCAAGGAACCGCTGTAGGTTTGTAGGAGCTTCGTCTTGGTCCCTAAACCCTGCCACCATTTTTGGTCAGCCGTCTACTGGTTATATGTGATCTGACTGTAGAAATAAACAAACTGGCCTAGGAGTCCCACTCTTTTTCCTGTTTCGTATTCTCCCTGCCATTTTAACAGCTGTCCCTAGCTGAGGTGTCGAGCGAAAAAAAAAGAAAAAATTAGCAAATAGACCAAACAAATAATCTCGTCATTCTTTAGGCCTAGGTGACACAGTCATCATCTATCACTTGTCTCTGTCCAAGATGATTAAGCAGAGAGCTGTCTCAAAGAGCTTTATCATCAAGCTCTTAGCCCTAACCTCAATTTGGGCTAGACATTTCTTGCATCTGCTCAGGTTTTTAAAGACCTAGAAATATATACAAGCCTAGGAGTCATGAAAAGGCACCTGCATAAGCTTTGAACATTTTCCCAGATAGCAAGCAATTGTGATGCAAATTTGAAAATGACTTGCTAAGCTATTGCTAGACTTGCCAGGCTTCACAAGTTTGTTGCACAATTGCAGCAAGTCTGCATTGCATGACTACAGATCAACTTTCTTTGCAAAGATTAAGCATGTCTGCTGCAAGTTCTGGTTCAGTTGTGTTGTGCAATAGTCATCCCACCACAGGGGGCACTGTGGCTGAATTTTCATGCTGTAGACTTGCAGAGCTCTTACTGTGGACTCACCACTGCAACCTTGCTCTTGCTAGAGAGTCGCCATGCAAATTTGCTACAAATTGGAAAAGTGTCAACTACAACTTGTGCTTGCAGTGCTCTGCAAGTGTACAACTTGCCAATGAAAATGTGTAGCAAGTTAACAAGACTTACAATTCAACACTGCCACAAATTTGTACCAAGTTATCCTTGCTATCTGGGTTATATGTAACAGCTGCTGTCCTGACATGATGGATCCCAAAGCCTTGCTTGTATCATGGCCATTGTTTTTCAAGTTCCACACTGACTAATGCAGTTATATATTCATTAAAATGTAGCTAATCAGGATCACAACATGTGCTGGCAGTGAACATGCTGAAAAGAGGAGAGAGCAGAGGGATAACCACCTCTATTTGCTGCTTCTCCTGCCTTATCTATTCAGCAACTGAGGGTGTGCCCAGATCCTGTTGCAGCTGCAATGGAGGTCCCAGACCTGCCTATGCTATTTGACTGGGTTGGCGGCATCACAGAAAAACTGGAGGAAATTACACGTTCTACAATTTTGTCAGTAAATTGATGTATTTAAACTGTGTGCTTAGCTATCTGCCCAGAGTTCAAATTGAATCTGTATGGAGACCTGAATGGATGCTGTTCACATAACCCAACCCCACACCCACATACCTGATTTATATGGTAAAAAAGGGCAAGAATAAAAGATTGTAGAATATAAAATACTTCTTACCCACCTTCCTTCTGTGCCTCTGTATTGAGGTAACTTAGACCTCTAAAGCTATGCCCCTAGTAACTTCATCAATAATGCTGATGAACAGAGGAATATCTATGGTTTGGTTAGTTTCTGGCAACCTAAATTGACTTGTCCCTTTTCTTTAAAGCCTCTTGAGTCTTACGATTTTAAAAATGACCATAGCCACAGTAGCCTTTTACATTATTATTATTCGAAGTGCCCTATAATAATCTTATTTCTTCCAAACCTATTTTGTTCATTTTCTGTCTCTGTATTTCTTTTCTACTTCTTCCATCTGTGCATCTCTTCCTCTATAGTTCTCTGTATTTGTCACATCGAGTGCCTTTTCCATCTGCCTCTCTCTTCCCATCTGTGTCTCTTCCCTTCTCCATCTTCCCCCCTCTACCATAAATGCTGCCTCCCCACATATTTAATTCAATCCCTTCTCCTCAGACCTTTCTCCCCATTTACATCCAAGTCCCAAGAGACCCCTCCTCTCTTTGCACCTGTTCTTCATTCTCGAGATGTGCAGCTGACACCAGCTCAGGTGTTCCTGCTGAGTTATGCCTTCGTTCACGACAAACGAGAAGACTTCATGCTCATTTAACCAAGACATTAAAAGCAAAATCATTCTACACGTCAAAAAGAAAGGAGGGGAAGAAGAATAGTTCACCAATGCCAAGCTAGCAGCTTTAATGAACAGACTGTTAATGCCACTCTCTGGGCATTACCAACCAAACTTTGTCATGGTCCATTAACTTCTAGGTTATATACGCCTAGATTCCTTTTAATTTACAAAACACTACAGCCTAGGTAGCGAAAAGATAAACTGCTTGAAATATGCTAATGATTTCACAAGGAAGCCACACGAATCACACTCTCATTACTATCTGCCTGGCTGTACAGGCATGGGGTGCAGGACCTCCTGGGGGTTTATTGATGTCCCTTAAAATAACAGCTTGCTTCCTCAGGAGCAAGTAATTGTGACTGGGAAACAGCCTCCCCTAAGAGTCCTTCCACTGCAACACCTTAATCTGTTTATGAAAATGACCAACTAATTATGAGGATGTGTGCGTCACCACAATGAGAACAGCAGAGAATGTTTAGCACACCTTGTTACAAATCGCCTTTCGTCTTTGGTAATTGAGACTGTGCTGATCATTAAACAGCTGCCAGGCTGACATAAAGGAACCTGAAATGTTTGCTGAAGAGATGTTAGGAAACCAAATCAGGCTTTGAGGTGATAATATCGAAGGTGATATTTGTATGGGTGTTTTAGAGATTTGTGTCTTGGAGAAAGGTTCCATTCAAGCTGACATACATTCTACACAGCTTGGGAATTTTATAATAAAAACTTTTTTGTCAAAAGTTCTACTTAACTAGGAAGCCATGTTTTGGTACAGCATTTTGCACTACTGTCTTGCAATCCTGGGTTCCCATAAACACCTTGATGTTTTAAGCTTTGTATGGGTTCTATCTCCTTTCCACAGTCCAAAAGCATGTTGAAGTGTTCCTGACTCCTGCCTGAAATGGCCTAGAGCAGGGGTGTCAAACTGTGGCCCTCCAGCAGTCCAGAACTACAAGTCCCATCATGCCTCTGCTTTTGGGAATCATGCTTCTGTCAGCCTTGCAATGCCTCATGGGACTTGTAGTTTGGCAACAGCTAGAGGGCTGCAGTTTAACACCTCTGCCCTAGAGTGTGCTTAAATTTACATGATTTATTTTGAAAGAGACTGCTATGGATGATTTTATGCTTGCCTGTGCTATATAAAGGGTTTAAAAAAAAACATGATTCTGCCATGTCATTCTGGATACACCTGCTTAAGATGCTCTAAACGATAGTCACCAAACTCAGTCCTCACCAAAACACAGTTATCTTGGACAAAGTGTGCACAGTTTTCAAAAAGAATTTTAAAAAACTTATAAACCAGCAATTTAAGAATCAAATATTTATCACAAAGTCTTTTTGGCTTGGCACCTTAAATTTTCCTACCCTACACAGCCTGTGCCAGAACATGTGTTGCCATTCCACCCACATGCCACATGAACATATAGGTCATCTGTCTGACAGAAGACGCAGCATTCCAAAGTCTGTTGCTGCACTGAAATAATCAAGCGGACATCAGAGACAAGGCAGCTGTGTCGAAGACAATGTTGCAGGGATGTAAACATGAAATAATTCCAACTCCACTAGTCACCAAAAAAATAAGAATAGCAGAAACAACTGACAGGTATTGCGGGTAGTGGAAAGGACCAATAATGCCAAACGCAGCTTGCGGAGAAAATATTAGTCAAAAGGCTCCACAAAGTCTTCACTCATCTGTCAACAAAGGGATCCGGGAACACAGAGGAAGGCATTGTGTGGCTGCAATTACGGGGTGATCTTGGCTACTAACACTGTATTAAAGAAAAAACTTTTCACCTAGAACACTGAGAAATATAATTGGTGAACATAGATGTCTTGGTTCCAGTCAACATTGGAGTTACAAGTTAAGTAGATAACAATGTTTGTGCCTTTAATAAGTCCCTCCTTTCTCAATATGGGAATTGGCTGAGAGACATTGAAGTACAACCAGAGATGTTGGTGCAACTACACTTTAGTATTGTGTTGTTGATTAGTCGTCAAAACGGCTCCATTTTTTTGAGTCCAGTTCTCCAAATTTTATTGTCGGATTATCCTGGCAAACTCCAATACGTCATCTTTACAATATATTCAGAAACTCAGCACTGATACATTTTTGTGCAATAGCTTTGAGAAGTGCTGAAAAGTCTTTGCTTTTTTTTTTTTGTCTCCCATCCAAATAAGTGAGCGCAAGATAGCATTTCTCCCTTAAAAAGCCCCCCCCCCCCGTAAAGAAACAATGAGAAGATCACTTCTCTTCTCGTAAGGGGCGAATCTTCATCTCTGTGAATTTAAGTGAATATTGCCAACCTGTCCAAGAGGACCACTCAATGCCATCAGCATAGGAAGCGTGGTGCCCACGAAGATATTGCCCATTCAGGTTTGAAGTGTGGCAGTTGCGGTACCACCAGGCTCCATGGTAGAAGCTGGCGCAGTTGTTCTCGGAGTGGTCGTTGTCCATGTCTTTGGTGGTGAATTTCATTCCACTGTGCTTTCCAAAAGAATCTCCTAAGTGGCAAGAAAAGAGGGCGCCATTATGATATTCAAAGACAACTTGATTTGTAAAGTAGAAAAAGAAGAAGTATGGATTAAATAATTTCTTTTGTAAATATTGGTACTTTTGTGAAGAAAGAGGGTAAGGGGTGCTACATGGTGTACTTGGTTTTACCAATTTGTGAGCTTGAAAACCATAGGTGAAAAATACTTATAATGAAAAGGTAAACTATAAGTGCCCTTTAACTGCCATCTACTAAACATCTGCATGCAGGAAACTGAATATTGTAAAATGCTAAGTGTATTGCCAGTGGTAGAGGGAAAAAAAACTCTTGCCCATAGCCCTTGAGCAATACAAAAAGCCAATTGGCTACCTGGGTGGTCCGTTTTATTCCAATCGACTTAATAAAACATCTGTTTTTTAAATATAAAATATTTATTCAGCCAGCAACCAGCAATCAAGTCGAATGTTCACTCCTCCGAGGAATACTTTTTTGAAAGACCTTTCTTAGACAACTGTTACTGTAAAAATGAATATGTAGGGTTTTTGAACAGTTTTCAGCAGGTGAACAATATTTTGAATGCCTTTTGTTCCAATCGCTGAACAATTGTATACGGTAAACGTTGGGCATTTTTTTCTTTTAAAGACGTGGTACAATATTATCTACCATTGTTCATTGCATGTGCATTTTTTAAAAATATTTTACTTTGCACTCATTCTTTTGACAAATTGGCTAAAAGTCTTAGGTGTAGGGGAGGCCTTGGAGGAAGCTTTGTGCAAATCAACCCTGAAGGAGCTTACAATCTAATATCTGCAGTAAAGTCATATATCCAGTCTCTTTTTTTTTTTTATTAAACTGCAAGGAATTTTTTTATGTGGGTTATAGGTCACCTTCAGGTGATGGACACTGGCACTCCCAAGACAGGAAGTTCGCTCCCTATATAACCCCTCCCATACCGGGACTACCTCAGTTTTTTCGCCAGTATCTAAGGTGTTGGTCACGGTTAAAGATGTGCTATGAAGAGCTCCGCTGGAGCAAGCAAGCTATGTAACCAGATCCATTTAAAGTGCCATTGAGGCCAAAGTGGATGATACCCGGGCCTCGTAAAGGAAGTACGAGGTTTTGCCTGTAACGCCTCTCCTTGGAGGGCTGGACCCTGGGATCCAGTGCTTTGGTCATGCATCAAATACCATAAAGTTTTCTGGCAGGGTGCTATACAGGTCCAAGGGAGTGGAACCCCGATAAACAGGGACCCGGTCCTTGAAGGTTTTCTAAATGTAGCCCGCCGTGATGGGTGTAGGTTGGGACTGTCTGGTTACAAGCAGAATCCTACGGCGGGGAAAAGGTAAGTGAAGAATCCTAAGGAACTCTAAAATCCTCCGCCATATCTCGCTCAGTGTCAGCAGGAGACAGATGCTTCAGTCAGTCAGTCTCATTGCCACCCGCTGGGGGGCAATGCGGTCCCCCCCTTTCCCGCAGGGAATATGGAGCCTACGGCGGACGGCTCGTGTCCCCCCCCCCCCCTCAGGGGTCACGGCGGCTCCTTTTTCTTCCTCCTCCTCCCTCCCCCTATACCGGATCCATCTGAACGGTGCGTGGGATTTAGCCATTTTTTTTAAAGAGCAGCGGGGGGAGGGAGGTGGTCATGGCATAGTGCGATGGCGCGCGCGCGTGGCTAGCATTACGTTCTTCACACGGTGCAGGCACATGGTTGCTGAGTGCATATAAGCCTCTTGTAAAGATATACCTGTCTAACGGAGGGACACAGGAGCAGACTGGGGACATGTAAGCGGGACACAGAGGTGGTGCATACAGGCATTCCCAGGACACATTTACTCAGCATCAGGCTGAGCATTAATAGCAGCATTTAATTGCTAGACTATAGCTCAGCAGTTGGTGTGTTTTTTTTCATTAGTACCTCTGCTTTTGTGCTTAGGACTATGCCTTCCAGGAAGGGGGGCACAAACACCTCTAAAAGGCGACCAAAGACATCGCCTTCGGGCTCTGAGGATCCTGGTCACCCCTCCACAGTGCCATCCTCCCCGGAAAAAACAGAAATGGCTGACCAGGGTGAGCCATTGGGACTGTCAGGTGTTGCATCTGTTTCCAACATTTCACTGACAATCTCTGTTTCTGACACTAGACTGGCTGTTGTCTCAAGGGGTGATCATGGACATCCCCATGGAGGAGCAGGGGTTTGGATTTTATTCAAACCTCTTCACGGTGCCAAAATCAAATGGAGATGTCAGGCCCATTCTAGATCTCAAAGATCTAAATCAGTTCCTGAATATCTGCTCCTTTCGCATGGAGTCAATCTGGTCAGTAGTTTCCATCCTCCAAGGAGGAGAACTTTTGGCTTCAATCGACATCAAGGATGCATACCGGAATGTTCCTATTTTCCCCGCTCACCAGAAATATTTGCGATTCGAGGTAGAAAAAGCACCATTTTCAGTTTGTAGCCTTGCCTTTCGGGCTAGCTACTGCACCCCAGGTATTTACAAAGATTTTGGCCCCTCCTCTGGCCAGACTAAGGGCTCAGGGTATAACAGTTATAGCATACCTAGACGACCTGCTGCTGGTAGACTGGTCGGTAGCCCGCTTGGACCAAAGCGTGGTCAGCACAGTCAACTACCTGGAATACCTAGGTTGGATTCTCAACCTAGAGAAATCTTAAAGCCAAGAAGAAGGCTCGAGTACTTAGGTCTGATCATAGATACAGCCCAGAAAAGGGTATTTTTGGCCCAGGCAAAGATCAGTGCCATAAAAGAGCTGGTCCAGGTGGTCAGGACAAAGAAAGATCCTTCCATTTGCCTTTTGCATGAGGTTGTTAGGGAAGATGGTGGCTTCTTTTGAAGTGGTTCCCTGTGCCCAGTTTCATTAGAGACTGTTGAAAAAATGTATCCTAGCTGCTTGGAACAAAAAGGTCCAAGCCCTAGATTTTTCAATGTGTCTGACTCCAAAGATGTGCCAGAGCCTCAGTTGGTGGTGGATAGCCAAAAATCTGCAGAGGAGGAAATCCTCCTTATCAGTTACCTGGGAGGTGGTAACAACGGATGCCAGCCTTTTGGGTTGGGGAGCATTCCTGGAAGAGGCAACTGTTCAAGGGAAATGGTCCAGAACTGAAAGAACCTTGCCCATCAACACTCTAGAGATTCGGACGGCACGGTTGGCTCTGAGGGCCTGGACATTCAAGTTGCAGAATTGTCCTGTCAGGAGCCAATCCGACAATGCCACAGCAGTGGCTTATAGTCACGCAGCCCAAAGAGAGGTGAACCATATCCTAGCTTGGGCAGTGAAACATGTGCCTTGCCTATCGGCAGTCTTCATTCCAGGAATCGAGGACTGACAGGCAGACTTCTTGAGTCGCCAGCAGTTGTTCCCGGGAGAATGGTCTCTTCACCACGACATCTTCCTGGCCATATGCCAAAGATGGGGGATCCCGGACGTAGATCTATTGGCGTCCAGGTTCAACACGAAATTGGACAATTTTGTGTCAAAGACAAGGGATCCACTCGCATGTGGGACAGATGCATTGTTGACCCAGTGGGATCAGTTCTCACTGATTTATGCATTCCCCCCTATTCAGCTGCTACCATGGTTTCTTCGCAGGATCAAGCAGGAAAGAAAGACGGTGATTATTGTAGCCCCGGCGTGGCCTATAAGATCTTGGTATGCAGAGATTGTAAAAATGGTGGTAGGGAACCCATGGATCCTACCACCACATCCAAACCTGCATTCGCAGGGACCAGTATTAAATCCTACCTTACAAACTCTAAGTTTAACGTTTTGGCTATTGATACCCACATTCTGAAGAATTGCGGGCTTTCTGGGTCAGTGGTATCTACCTTGGTTAATGCAAGGAAGCCAGCTTCCAGATTCATACAGTCAGGTCCATAAATATTGGGACATCGACACAATTCTAATCTTTTTGGCTCTATACACCACCACAATGGATTTGAAATGAAACAAACAAGATGTGCTTTAACTGCAGACTTTCAGCTTTAATTTGAGGGTATTTACATCCAAATCAGGTGAATGGTGTAGGAATTACAACAGTTTGTATATGTGCCTCCCACTTTTTAAGGGGCCAAAAGTAATGGGACAGATTAACAATCATCCATCAAACTTTCACTTTTTAATACTTGGTTGCAAATCCTTTGCAGTCAATTACAGCCTGCAGTCTGGAATGCATAGACATCACCAGACGCTGGGTTTCATCCCTGGTGATGCTCTGCCAGGCCTCTGCTGCAACTGTCTTCAGTTCCTGCTTGTTCTTGGGGCATTTTCCCTTCAGTTTTGTCTTCAGCAAGTGAAATGCATGCTCAATCGGATTCAGGTCAGGTGATTGACTTGACCATTGCATAACATTCCACTTCTTTCCCTTAAAAAACTCTTTGGTTGCTTTCGCAGTATGCTTCAGGTCATTGTCCATCTACACTGTGAAGCGCCGTCCAATGAGTTCTAAAGCATGTTGCTGAATATGAGCAGATAATATTGCCCGAAATACTTCAGAATTCATCCTGCTTCTTTTGTCAGCAGTCACATCATCATACAAGAGAACCAGTTCCATTGGCAGCCATACATGCCCACGCCATGACACTACCACCACCATGCTTCACTGATGAGGTGGTATGCTTTGGATCATGAGCAGTTCCTTTCCTTCTCCATACTCTTCTCTTCCCATCACTCTGGTACAAGTTGATCTTGGTCTCATCTGTCCATAGGATGTTGTTCCAGAACTGTGAAGGCTTTTTTAGATGTTGTTTGGCAAACTCTAGTCTGGCCCTTCTGTTTTTGAGGTCACCAATAGTTTACATCTTGTGGTGAACCCTCTGTATTCACTATGGTGAAGTCTTCTCTTGATTGTTGACTTTGACACACATACACCTACCTCCTGGAGAGTGTTCTTGATCTGTCCAACTGTTGTAAAGGGTGTTTTCTTCACCAGGGAAAGAATTCTTCAGTCATCCACCACAGTTGTTTTCCGTGGTCTTCCGGGTCTTTTGGTATTGCTGAGCTCACCGGTGCATTCTTTTTTTTTTAAGGATGTTCCAAGCAGTTGATTTGGCCACACCTAATGTTTTTGCTATCTCTCTGATGGTTTGTTTTGTTTTTTTCAGCCTAATGAAGGCTTGCTTCACTGATAGTGACAGCTCTTTGGATCTCATATTGAGAGTTGACAGCAACAGATTCCAAATGCAAATAGCACACTTGAAATGAACTCTGGACCTTTTATCTGCTCCTTGTAAATGCAATAATGAGGGAATAACACACACCTGGCCATGGAACAGCTGAGCAGCCAATTGTCCCATTACTTTTGGTCCCTTAAAAAGTGGGAGGCACATATACAAACTGTTGTAATTCCTACACCATTCACCTGATTTGGATGTAAATACCCTCAAATTAAAGCTGAAAGTCTGCAGTTAAAGCACATCTTGTTTGTTTCATTTCAAATCCATTGTGGTGGTGTATAGAGCCAAAAAGATTAGAATTGTGTCGATGTCCCAATATTTATGGACCTGACTGTATATTATAGAGTCTGGAGGGCATATGTTTCCTGGTGTGAATCCAAGGGTTGGCATCCTCGGAAGTATGTCATAGGTAGAATTCTTGCCTTCCTGCAATTAGGGGTGGAGATGAAGCTGGCCTTGAGTACCATCAAGGGTCAAGTCTCGGCCTTAACGGTATTGTTCCAACGACCACTTGCTTCGCATTCCTTGGTCCGTATTTTTATACAAGGGTTAACATGGCTTAATCCGCCGGTTAGGTCACCTTTGAACCCCTGGGACTTGAATTTAGTTTTGTTGGTATTACAAAAGCAATCTTTTGAGCCAATACGGCATACTCCCTTGATCTCTTTGACAAAGAAGTTTGTTTTTCTGGTGGCTATATCCTCTGCAAGAAGGGTTATCAGAGTTGGCTGCTTTTTCTTGTAAAGAGCCATATTTCATTATTCAAAAGGACAAGGTGGTGTTTCATCCTAATCCAAGCTTTCTGCCTAAAGTGGTGTCAGGCTTTCATCTAAACCAAGATCTTGTTCTACCTCCTTTTTTTCCAGAACCCTGTTCTACGGAAGAAAAGTCACTACATTCTCTTGATGTAGTGAGAGCAGTCAAGGTCTACTTGAAGGAGACTGCTCAGATTCGAAAATCTGATGTTTTGTTTGTGCTGCCTGAAGGTCCTAGGAAAGGACAGGCAGCGTCGAAATCTACTATTTCTAAATGGATTTGGCAAGTGATTAGTCAGGCTTATGGTTTAAAAGGGATAATTCCACCTTTTCAAATCAAAGCGCACTCCACCAGGGCTGTTGGTGCCTCGTGGGCAGTGCATCACCAAGCCTCCATGGCTCAAATCTGTAAGGCCGCAACATGGTCTTCAATCCATATATTCACTAGATTCTATCGGGTGGATGTAAAAAGGCATGAGGATATCGCCTTTGGGCGCGGTGTGCTGCAGGCAGCAGTATAGGTCCTCAAATCTGATAGTGCTCTGTTTCTTTATGTCTCCCTCCCCTCAGATAGCATTGCTCTGGCATATCCCACATAGTAATTACTATGCTGCTCTGTGTCCCGTGATGTACGATAAAGAAAATAGGATTTGTATAACAGCTTACCTGTAAAATCCTTTTCTTGGAGTACATCACGGGACATAGAGGTCCCTCCCCTCTTTCTGGGATATACGCATTTTGCTTTGCTACAAAAACTGAGGTACTCCTGAGATGGGAGGGGTTATATAGGGAGTGAATTTTCTGTCTTGGGTGTGCCGGTGTCCATCACCTGAAGGTGGCCTATAACCCACATAGTAACTACTATGCTGCTCTGTGTTCCGTGATGTACTCCAAGAGGATTTTACAGGTAAGCTGTTATAAAAATCTTATTTTCACACAACCACAGGAATATCATATAGCTTCCTTGAAGATTGTGTCAGTGGTAAAATAAAACTCAAAGCCTCCACATTCACAAAGCAGCTTCAAGGTTGAAAGCAGTGACCTTCCAAGGCTAGATCTCCAACTGCTAAGTGTTTTAGAGCTGCTCCTTCAAAATGCAGCAAATACCTGATCAGCAGCTGCCTAAGTGGGAAATTCATTGATAATGCACATCCTTGTTATCACATGAAAATGAAAAATGCATTTTAAATACAGCTAAATCAAAATTTTTAGTTTTATTTTTGGATATATTGAGGTACAGTTAGAACCCCTGTAGTAGAGCTGCACGATTAATCGTTAAAAAAAAAAAAATCACAATCTCAACACCCCTCACGATCTTAAACCATTTCCACGATTCATGTAACAAGTGCAGAGCCATTCTCTGCTCACAGCTGTCCAGCATGCTCATTTGACAGAAGCCAGTTGTAAAATTGACTTCTGTTGGATAAGGACCCGAATATTGTCTGGTTTACTGTACTGGCTGATTTCGACCACTATGCAGCCCCTGTGTATGGGGCTTTAAAAACTCACTGTATCAGTTACAATCTGACTATACAATCTTTGAACAATCTCCTTTGACCAAAACTTTGTAGTACAAGAGCCAATTTAAACTATCCACTTAATTGATATCCAGTCAGGCAAGCCCTTGCATTACATCATTTTTGGTAGATCTAAGATTTATTGTACAATCAGATTGCAACATATATGGTGATCTTAAGATGGGAATTCACTGGAGGACAAGAAACTGTCTTAACCACTCCTTTTTCTGTGTACAGTCTTCCAAATTTTATTGTCAACTCATTCTGGCAATTGCCAGCATGTCATTTTTACAATACATTGGAGTTCTCATCACTGTCTATTGTCACTGGAACAGAAAGTGCTGAAAAATCCAAAATTGTACAATTCTTATTGGAACAGAAGGTGAGGGGAAATCTTCAGATGGGGGACCCTGCTCATTTGACAACTGCCTGAAAGAAATGGAAATTGAAGAGCCACACCAGTGCTAAAAGGTTCAGATATGACTTTATTATAATAAAAGTCAGGGGGACAATCAAAAGCGTATTCAAATGTGTTCTGGGGGTCCAAAAATGCTCTCTTTATCAGAGCTTCACTGAAAAAAATGTAAATGGGCTAGAAGTGAGCTGAACCTTTCATGGTATTTTCTTCCAGGTTTTGTCAGCAGCTGGTTTGGCAGCCCTAGTACACCCACAATGTTTTCAATCAAGCCCTGATGAAGCAGACATTTTTAGACCCCTAAAATGTGTTGGATTTCTCTTTGGATTGTCCTCACCTTTATCTGGACCTTTTAGCAGTGTTCTGGTGCTTCAATTTACAGTTTTGTTACATAACACTACAAACCAAGAAGACCATGAAGATCCTGTGGGGTGTAGATACAGCCTGCTTGACAACCAGACTATTTAAATCCACAAATAGCAATAAGATAACCTTATAGATCCAGTGCTATTTTTCTACTTTCCTCAACTGTCTGAGAGGGTATGTTCTCCATCTGTCGATGTTTCCTCTCATTTTCTGTTGCATCTCTGGCACAGGAAATGAATGAAAATCTTCCGAGTAGGACACAGATCGCAAAAAGAACTGACTATTGGTTTTCGACATACTTTAATATATATATATATATATATATATATATATATATATATATATATATATATAAAATTATTTTTATTTTTTTTTAGGTAACCCCTCATAATTTTGTGGAATGCACCTACCTGCATTTCCTGAGTAGTCCGACACTGTGAGAGGGTACCCATCTTCATCAGCGTTAACAGAGTACAGGCCAACGCCAAACGTGTTGTACTGAGCATAAGCTGTAGAGTTTTCAAAGTCAGTCAGGTCAATGCGGAGCTGGTAATGTGTTTGCATAGTCAATAAGTAAAGCCGCTGTAAGCCTAGACGGTAAGGAGAAGAGGAGAATGATAACCGTGCTTTGTCATACAGACAATTTTACAGACAATACAGACAATAAAAACGCAATAGTGGTGTAAAATAAAACAGGACATTGTTTTAACATGAACAGATGTTAACTGTCATCTAGCACTTTTTCATGGAGCGTCTAATGCCGCGTACACACGGTCGGACTTTTCGTCTACAAAAGTCCAACGGACGCCGACGGACTAAAGCTGGCTGGTAATCCGATCGTGTGTGGGCTTCTCCGGACTTTCAGCAGACTTTTTCAGCCTCAAATCCGACGGACTTTAGATTTGAAACATGCTTCAAATCTTTACGTCGTAACTACGACGGACCCCGAAATCCGCTCGTCTGTGTGCTAGTCCGACGGACAAAAACCCATGCTAGGGCAGCTATTGGCTACTGGCTATGAACTTCCTTATTTTAGTCCGGTGTACGTCATCACGTACGAATCCGTCGGACTTTTGTGTGGTCGTGTGTAGGCAAGTCCGTTCGTTAGAAAGTCTGCTGCAAGTCCGCCGAAAGTCCGCAGGAAGTCTGTCGGACAGGCTGTCGGACTTTTGTAGACGAAAAGTCCGACCGTGTGTACGCGGCATAAGAGTTCCTCACAAGGTGTTTTTATTGCTGTTTGTGTATCTGCTAGATTTACCCTCACTTCCTAATCCCCTGTCCCATGGACAGAAAAGGAAGGGAAGTCTAACCATGCCACAAATAAAAAAGAAAAAACTTTTAAGTAGAGAAATCTGCCCAGTAAGGTTACAGACATTAATAAAACCTGTCAGAGGCTCTAATTCTTCTCCACTATGCTAAAAACAAATTGGGCCACCAGGCTTCACTACAAAACCAGATTTTTCATACCCCTTCTTCAGACATCAGCTTCCCTTGATCTATCCAACCTATCTACATGGTTCTGTGACACTGCTTGGTCCTGCTATGGTGTAACTAAAGGTAAAGAGTACACAGGGTTCTCATGGATACAGAGCGAGGGCTCCAGAATGTCAGTTCTGAGCAGAGAAAACATTTTTTTTTTCCATCTTTCTCTGGATATTGTAATTCTTGGATCAGGGTCTGGAGTCTACAGGCTTTGAAGAAGCCTCCAATCCTGTGTCCAATCTTACCTAAGACCCACAGGCGTAGTCTGTAAGGGAACAGACAGAGGCCCTAGTCAGTGGGATCGGTCAGCGTGTGGACAGGGCCTACTCGCCCTGTACATGGGGACTATACCAAGTTGTGGGGCTAAGGTTGGGGCCAAACTGCCCCACTGATGGGGAGCACTCTGTGGACATGCTCACTATTGCCTGGGACCAGGCGGGGCTGCGGTCATGCAGAGATCAGCATTAGGGTGGCACCCTGCACTTAAAAGTTAGCCGTCCACCTTGCACAGTTACACATTAACTTGAGGCTCTTCACCATTAGAAACACTCTTCACATGACACTGTACACCTTCTCTTCCGCATGCAGCATTTTGAGGGGGACACTGTGAAGCCTGTGCCCCACTCTACCAGCCCAGCTATTCTGCCACCTTACTCCCAATGATGGAATAAATATCCTGCCATGAACTGGACGCAGCTCTCTACACATATACAGTGCCTTGAAAAAGTATTCATAACCCTTGAAATTTTCCACATTTTGTCATGTTACAGCCAAAAACATAAATTTATTTTATTGGGATTTTATGTGATAGACCAACACAAAGGGGCACATAATTGTGAAGTGGAAGGAAAATGATAAATGGTTTTTCACATTTTTTTTTACAAATAAACATCTGAAAAGTGTGGCGTGCATTTGTATTCAGCCCCTTTACTCTGATACCCCTAACTAAAATCTAGTGGAATAAAGTAGTGGAGAAGTTTAATGCTGGATTAGGTTATAAAAAAAATATCCCAAGCTTTGAACATCTCACGGAGCACTGTTCAATCCATCATCGGAAAATGGAAAGAGTATGGCACAAATGCAAACCTACCAAGACATGGCCGTCCACCTAAACTGACAGGCCGGGCAAGGCATTAATCAGAGAAGCAGCAAAGAGGCCCATGGTAACTCTGGAGGAGTTTTTATTAGTTGTGCACTCAACAAATCTGTCCTTTATGGAAGAGTGACAAGAAGAAAGACATAGTTGAAAGAAAGCCATAAAAAGTCCTGTTTGCAGTTTGCGATAAGTCATGTGGGGGACACAGCAAACATGTGGAAGAAGGTGCTCTGGTCAGATGAGACCAAAATTGAACATTTTGGCCTAAAAGCAAAATGCTATTTGTGGTGGAAAACTAACACTGCACATCACCCTGAACACACCATCCCCACCGTAAAACAATGTGGTGGCAGCATCATGTTGTGGGGATGCTTTTCTTCAGCAGGCACATAGAGGTGGTCAGAGTTGATGGGAAGGTGGATGGAGCCAAATAAATAAAGGGTAATCTTTTCGACCAAACTTGTCCAACGGAGCGAATCCTTCGGACAATTCGACCGTGTGTGGGCTTCGTCGGACCTGCAGCGGACTTTTTCGGTCGAAAATCAGACAGACTTTAGATTTGGAACATGTTTCAAATCTTTCCGACAGACTCGAGTCCGGTTGAAAAATCCGCTCGTCTGTATGCTAGTCCGACGGACGAAAACCGACGATAGGGTAGCTATTGGCTACTGGCTATCAACGTCCTTATTTTAGTCCGGCTGTACGTCATTACATACGAATCTGTCGGACTTTGGTGTGTAGGCAAGTCCGTTCGGAAGTCCGTCGGAAAGACCGTCAGACCTTTGATGCCAAAACGTCCGCCCGTGTGTACACGGCATTAGAAGAAAACCAGTTTGAGTCTGCAAAAGACTTGAGACTGGGGTGGAGGTTCACCTTCCAGCAGGATAACGACCCTAAACATACAGCCAGAACTATAATGGAATGGTTTGGATCAAAGCACATTATGTGTTAAAATGACCCAGTCAAAGTCCAGACCTAAATCCAACTGAGAGACGCTCTCAATCCAATCTGACTGAGCTTGAACTATCTTTCAAAGAAGAATGGGCAAAAATGTCACTGTCTAGATGTGCAAAGCTGGTAGAGACATACCCAAAAACATTTGCAGCTGTAATTGCAGTGAAAGGTGATTCTACAAAGTATTGACTCAAGGGGGCTGATTACAAATGCACACCACACTTTTCACATATTTATTTGTAAAGAAATTTGAAAACCATTTATCATTTTCGTTCCACTTCACAATTATGTGCTACTTTGTGTTGGTCCATCACATAAGATCCAAATAAAATACAAAGTAAATATGAAATGTTTTTGGTTGTAACATGAAAAAATGTAAAAAATTTCAGGGGATATGATTACTTTTTCAAGGCACTGTATAATTAACTGTTTACGCCGTCAGACCTGCAGCTAGGTCCACGGGGTCTATGTAATGTGGATTCTGTCCCGAATGCAGTAAGGGCACCGACCCCATCGCTACAGAGGACCCATCACTTATGCCCGGTACCTCTCTCCCGCTGGCTGCTATAGCATTCCCACCAGTCCTGGTAACCCATAACAACTGCATGTTAACAAGACTTCCCACCATATCCTCTGCATTGTTAACCCTTCCTTGGTGGCACTCTTGCTTCTCCTCTTCATCCCCATTGATCTTACAGGAGCTATTCTTTTTTTTTTTTACGCCATGTACCTTCATGCATCCATTTAGATAAGCTTCAGACCAGGAATTTAACCATTAATGAAACTTTACTGAGCATTTAGTAACACAGTTCAATAGCACAGTGTGTACTGTGAATGAAACAAAGTCCTAATTGTCTAATGCAGGCTGCTCTGGTTCATACTTTGACCAATGGAAAGTCCATTTTGCTCAGGTCCAGTAATGACAGGTTCCTAGTTCCAGGGAAAAATTCTAGCAGGGTGACCCAGAAGGGGGCCACGTGTTCCAGTAGGACTACATGGCACAGCAGTCCTTCCTCTATAATCCCATGTGGAAGAGAGCCCAGACCCTGAGCCCTCCTCTTGTAATTTATAAGGCTTACAACGGCGGTGAGGACCTAATAAAACCCGGTAAAGATCTGAGACCAGATCTTTGCCTTCCCCCAGTCAAAGTATCTCCCCCACAGTGAGTAAGCACAGGCCAGGCACATGGTTAACCCTTTAATCACCCCTGATAACCCCTTCCCAGCCAGTGTCATGAGTACAGTGACGTGCATATTTTTTAGCACTGATCACTGTATTGGTGTCACTGGTCCCCAAAAAGTGTCAGGTGTTCGATTTGCCTGCAGCAATATCGCAGTCCCGGTATAGGTCACTGATCGCCACCATTACTAGTAAAAAATAAATAAAAAGATCCCATAGTTTGTAGACGCTATAACTTTTGCGCAAACCAATCAATATACGCTTATTGGAATTTTTTTTTACCAAAAATATGTAGCAGAATACATATTGGACTAAATTAATCAAGAAATTTGATTTTTTTTTTTTTCTAGCAGAAAGTAAAAAAAATTGTTTTTTTTTTTTTTGTTTTTTTTTTAATTGCCGGTCTTTTTTTGTTTATAGGGCAAAAATAAAAACGGCAGAGGTAAACAAATACCACCAAAAGAAAGCTCTATCTGTGGGGAAAAAAGGACAAAAATGTAATTTGGGCAGGGGGAATTGTCAGTTAAAGTAACGCAGTGCCATATCACAAAAATCCAAAAAATCTTCTGGAGGTCAAATGGTTAATGTCTAACTTTACTGGACAGTTTTCTCTACTTAAGAAAAAAGTGTTTATTTCTGTACCACTTAGGCCTCATGTACATTGCAGCTTAAAAATATCTGTTTTAGAAGCGCTTGACATTTTTTTTTCTGCCTCTTAACGCCCCTCTATGATAGCTTACGTGACACATAGATGTTTAAAGGCAGAAAAAAACATCACTTGTGCATTCAAGAGAGGTGTGTTTAGGCTGAAAAAAAATGCCTAAACACATTTAACGCTTGAGTGTATTTTCATTTCAATGGCCAGAGTAAAATAATATTCTGGCCAATGAGATGAATAAATGCCCATGTGGTTGACATGCCCAAGCGCATTAGGCATGTTTTTTCTGCTGCTCTTCTCCTGCCAGGCAAAAGCGTTTACAAGAGCCCCAGTGTTCTTGTACCCAAACACACTTCCTGTCCTAGGGTGACAACACTCAATGTACTGTGTCTATGGAGAAGCAGCAAAGTCACCCTGGAACAGGAAGTCACTTCATAGCATGGGGGTGGGGAAGAGGAAGTGGGTGTAGCCTGAAGCCCTAAGGACCAGGGCACAGTACACAAGACAACACTCTATTTCTGGCAGGATCAACATGTGCTGTACATATAAACACGTAAAACCTTTATCTGAAAAGGAAACAACTGTTGCTGTAGCTGGAGTTCAGCTTCAATTTGTTAGTCAAGTTCCTCTAAATATGCTAATCTAACATTACTCTTCCCCCAGACTAACAATGCTGCTTTCCAAAAGTGTCTGCTTTATCCAAAATACAGATACCCTAGGACAAGAAGTGTCTTTCTGGTAGGATCACCAGGAAAAAAAAAAGGAAAAAAGCCCTAAAAAAAAATTAACTGTTGCTGCCACCACATCTAAGAATTGGTATGGTGCAAAGTATTACATATGTTATTTATTTTGGGTCTATATTTGCTTTTGGGTTTAACCACTTAAGGACCGAGCCTCTTTTTGAGATTGTTGTTTACAAGTTAAAAAAATTTTGCTAGAAAATTACTTAGAAAAAAAAATGTATAATGTTTGGGGGTTCTAACACCCTAGAAAATAAAATGGCGGTCGTTGTAATACTTTATCACACTGTATTTGCGTAGCGGTCTTACAAGCACACTTTTTTTGGAAAAAATACACTTTTTTGAATTAAAAAATAAGACAACAGTAAAGTTAGCCAAATTTTTTTTATATTGTGAAAGATAATGTTATGCCGAGTAAATTAATACCCAACATGTCACACTTCAAAATTGCGCCCACTCGTGGAATGGTGACAAACTTTTACTCCTAAAAATCTCCATAGACGTTTAAAAAATTCTACAGGTCGCATGTTTTGAGTTACAGAGGAGGTCTAGGGCTAGAATTATTGCTTTCGCTGTACCGATCGTGGTGATACCTCACATGTGTGGTTTGAACACAGTTTTTATATGTGGGTGCTACTCACGTATGCGTTCGCTTCTGCACGCAAGCTTGGCAGGACGGGGCGCATTTAAAAATATCTTTTTTTTTCTTATTTATTTTACCTTTTTTTTTTTTTACACTTTTAAAAAATATAAAAATTGTCACTTTTATTCCTATTACAGGGAATGTAAACATCCCTTGTATTCCTGTCATCCCTTTTATTCCTATATAAGGAATGTAAACATCCCTTGTAATAGAAAAAAAAAGCATGACAGGACCTCTTAAATATGAGATCAAAAAGACCTCAGATCTCATATTTACACTAAAATGCAATTAAAAAAAAAAAAAAAAAATGTCCCTTAAAGAGCTATGGGCGGAAGGGACGTTTTGACGTCGCTTCCGCCCTGCAATGTTATGGAGATGGGTGGGGGCCGTCTTCCTCTCACTCATCTCCATACCCAGCAAGGGGTAACATCCGATCACCTCCACCACTGTCGATGGCTCTGGTAAGCAGCGGAGGGCACCGAAGTGTGGCGGGTGGGGGGGTGGTGGGGTGCCTCTTCCGCCACCAATAGAAGTGATCTTGCTGCAAATCCACCGGCTAAAGAAGAGGATACCGGTGTTATGGTAGCTAGTTTCTGCAATAATGATGATATTCCTCTTCAAAGTTAGGACGTATATCGGTGTTTGGCGGTCCGTAAGTGGTTAATACTGCTATATGTCAATAACCAAAGTAAGGGTGCTAAATAAGGGAGATAATAAAAGGGGCGTATTTATAAATCAGTGAATCTGGCATTTACCAAACATTCTTTCACAATATTTTTATTGAATAAAGCCAAACTCACAAAACAGTGAACAGACGCCAAGGTCAGTGGCGGAAAGTGAATTGAGACTGATAACATATATACCACAAATAAGTAGGCCTTTTATATGGTATAGCTAATTTACTACAAACATAGACAAAAGGTAACCAGGTGAGGATGCCCCGTTACCTTAACGCTCTGTAGGAAAATAACAAACCTTGTAACTCCCAATGGTCAAAGTCTATAAAGTACGCTAAGCAAGCAGTATTTCAGGAATCATCATATAAACCAATACCATGCAATACCTGAGATTGACCTTTGTTGGTATATAAAAATAAAGTCCAGGGGTCCTCTCAAGGACCTAAAAATAAAGAAAATATATATACAGTATCTCACAAAAGTGAGTATACCCCTCACATTTTTGTAAATATTTTATTCTATCTTTTCATGTGATAACACTGAAGAAGAGACACTTTGCTACAATGTAAAGTAGTGAGTGTACAACTTGTATAACTGTATATTTGCTGACGCTCAAAATAACAACACACAGCCATTAAAAAAAAAAAAAAAATTGTTGCTCTAAATAAAGATGGCCCCGGCTATAAGAAGATTGCCAAGACCCTGAAACTGAGCTGCAGCATGATGGTCAAGACCATACAGCAGTTTAACAGGACAAGTTCCACTCAGAACAGACCTCAGCAAAGATGTTGAGTGCACGTGCTCAGCGTCATATCCAGAGGTTGTCTTTGCAAAATAGAGTGCTGCCAGCATTGCTGCAGAGGTTGAAGGGGTGGGGGGGTCAGCCTGTCAGTGCTCAGACCATACACCACACACTGCATCAAATCATTGGTCTGCATGGCTGTCGTCCCAGAAGAAAGCCTCTTCTAAAGATGATGCACAAGAAAGCCCGCAAACAGTTTGCTAAAGAAAAGCAGACGAAGGACATGGATTTCTGGAACCATGTCCTGTAGTCTGATGAGACCAAGATAAACTTATTTGGTTCAGATGGTGTCAAGCGTGTGTGGCGGCAACCAGGTGAGGAGTACAAAGACAAGTGTGTCTTGCCTACAGTCCAGCATGGTGGTTGGAGTGTCATGGTCTGGGGCTGCATGAGTGCTGCTGACACTGGGGAGCTACAGTTCATTGAGGGAACCATGAATGCCAGCATGTACTGTGACATACTGAAGCAGAGCATGATCCCCTCCCTTTGGAGACTGGGCTGCTGGGCAGTATTCCAACATGATTACGACCCCAAACACACCTCCATGATGACCAATGCTTTGCTAAAGAAGCTGAGGGCGAAGGTGATGGACTGGCCAAGCATGTCTCCAAACCTTATTGAGCATCTGTGGGGCATCCTCAAATGGAAGGTGGAGGAGCGCAAAGTCTCTAACATCCACCAGCTCAGTGATTTCGTCATGGAGGAGTGAAAGAGGACTCCAGTGGCAACCTGTGAAGCTCTGGTGAACTCCATGCCCAAGAGGGTTAAGGCAGTGCAGGAAAATAATAATGGCCACAAAAAATATTGACAATTTGGGCCTAATTTGGAAATTTTCACTTAGGGGTGTACTCACTTTTGTTGCCAGTGGTTTAGACATTAGTGGCTGTGTGTTGAGTTATTTTGAGGAGACAGCAAATTTACACTGTTATACAAGCTGTACACTCACTACTTTACATTGCGTCAAAGTGTCATTTCTTCAGTGTTGTCACATGTCAAATTTTGTGATATACTGTATGTATATATATATAATACAGTGGGGCAAAAAAGTATTTAGTCAGCCACTTAAAAAGATGAGAGAGGCCTGTAATTGTTGTCATAGGTATACCTCAACTATGAGAGACAGAATGTGGAAACAAATCCAGACAATCACATTGTCTGATTTTTGAAAGAATTTATTTGCAAATTATGGTGGAAAATAAGTATTTGGTCACCTACAAACAAGCAAGATTTCTGGCTCTCACAGACCTGTATCTTAAGAGGCTCCTCTGTCCTCCACTCATTACCTGTATTAATGGCACCTGTTTGAACTTGTTATCAGTATAAAAGACACCTGTCCACAACCTCAAACAGTCACACTCCAAACTCCACTATGGTGAAGACCAAAGAGCTGTCGAAGGACAACAGAAACAAAGTTGTAGACCTGCACCAGGCTGGGAAGACTGAATCTGCAATAGGCAAGCAGCTTGGTGTGAAGAAATCAACCGTGGGACCAATAATTAGAAAATGGATGACATACAAGACCACTGATAATCTCCCTTGATCTGGGGCTCCACACAAGATCTCACCCCGTGGGGTCAAAATGATCACAAGAACGGTGAGCAAAAATCCCAGAATCACACGGGGGGACCTAATGAATGACCTGCAGAGAGCTGGGACCAACGTAACAAAGGCTACGATCAGTAACACACTACTCCGCCAGGGACTCAGATCCTGCAGTGCCAGACGTGTCCCCCTGCTTAAGCCAGTACATGTCCGGGCCCATCTGAGGTTTGCTAGAGAGCATTTGGATGATCCAGAAGAGGATTGGGAGAATGTCATATGGTCAGATGAAACCAAAGTAGAACTGTTTGGTAGAAACACAACTCGTCGTGTTTGGAGGAGAGAGAATGCTGAGTTGCAACCAAAGAACACCATACCTACTGTGAAGCATGGGGGTGGCAACATCATGCTTTGGGGCTGTTTCTCTGCAAAGGGAACAGTACGACTGATCCGTGTACATGAAAGAATGAATGGGGCCATGTATCATGAGATGTTGAGTGCAAACCTCCTCCCATCAGCAAGGGCATTGAAGATGAAACTTGGCTGGGTCTTTCAGCATGACAACGATCCCAAACACACCGCCCGGGCAATAAAGGAGTGGCTTCGTAAGAAGCATTT
This sequence comes from Aquarana catesbeiana, assembly GCF_042186555.1. Lineage (NCBI taxonomy): Eukaryota > Metazoa > Chordata > Amphibia > Anura > Ranidae > Aquarana > Aquarana catesbeiana. Next base: position 297,195,722 of record NC_133332.1, on the reverse strand, counting down.
CAAGGTCCTGGAGTGGCCTAGCCAGTCTCCAGATCTCAACCCCATAGAAAACCTTTGGAGGGAGTTGAAAGTCCGTGTTGCCCAGCGACAGCCCCAAAACATCACTGCTCTAGAAGAGATCTGCATGGAGGAATGGGCCAACATACCAGCAACAGTGTGTGACAACCTTGTGAAGACTTACAGAAAACGTTTGACCTCTATCATTTCCAACATAGGATATATAACAAAGTATTGTAATGAACTTTTGATATTGACAAAATACTTATTTTCCACCATAATTTACAAATAAATTCTTTAAAAAAATCAGACAATGTGATTGTCTGGATTTGTTTCCACATCTTGTCTCTCATAGTTTAGGTATACCTATGATGACAATTACAGGCCTCTCTCATCTTTTTTAAGTGGGAGAACTTGCACAATTGGTGGCTGACTAAATACTTTTTTGCCTCACTGTATATGTATATACACAAGAAAAAAGAATGTACCCCAAAAATATGGCCAGAGAGCGATTGACAGACTCCGCACACTGGCATCCGGTGGTAAGTGACTAAAAACAAGAAATAAAGAAGAGAGGCTGAAGAAAGAAAAGAACAAGAGGGAGAGTAAGAGTAGGAAAGCAAGGAAAAAGGAATCATGAACAAGAAAGTAAGCCCCACCCCAGGGAATCATAGGCCAGCATCGGTGGGCTCGTCAATTTCCTATAGGTCCAAAAAACAGGAAGGCGGCCTCTTCGCTGGGAACTGGTCCAACCAGGTTTGGTAAATTTTACAAAATGTGTCCCTAGCATGCTCAAGTATCGCCATAAGCTTCTCATTCGTCAATGTACCATGCACCCGTCGCTTCACCTCCTCAAAAGAGAGCAGAGGTATTTTCCATGCCTTTGCAATGGTTTGTTTGGTAGCCATAAAAATGTGTGTTTCCGAGACTCGTTCTCGTTTTGTTAAGATCGGCAGCTCACACTCAAATCCACGACCTTTCAACATTGGGGCATATCCACCATATGTTCTACATATCGCCCTGATCAGAACAGCTCCTAAAACACAACGCAGGGTAAGTAGGAAGATATTTTGCAATTCTCACTGGGGTGTAATACAATCTAGACATATCTTTGCATTTAACAAACAATCACTGAGGGTGAATCTTTGTAACTGGTGAAAATCCATCAGTAAATGTTTGGTGAAAGTCACATTCAATGCTTTATAAATAACCCTTTGGTACTATAATGTAACTGATTTTCCTTCTGACATGCCCATACACTGTATTGTAAACCTGGAATGGTTTAATATTTAACCAAAGATTAGAAAAATAATTGACAAGAGTTGGCTTTAAAACAAGCAATCTACAGAACTTGAGAACCTTAGACAAATAATACTGGGAATCCCAAAATACTCCCAAAAGTGGTTGAACTGTATAAGAATGTTTTTCTTCCAGTTGCTCTGTCCAGGTAATGTCCATAATACCCAGAATTCTCTTCTCTTCAGCAATTAGATTTTCTCAGAGTGTGCTATGCTTATTCATTCTATTACTATGTCTTCTGTCAGTGCTGGAGTCCCTGCGAGAGGGTCAAACTCGATCTTCACCATTTTAATGAGGACACAGGTGAATGTAGAATGCAAATCAAGGTATTTCTGTGATCTGTGGCCTCTATGTTCTTGTTTGCTGATTTCAATTAAGATTCTGTTGCAGAGTAGAGCAAGATTGGCGCACCAAGCCCTGAACGTGCATATCAACGGAGGTGCTTCTTTTCTTCTATTCTCCAGCCCCGCCGTTGTCACCGATGGGGATGGCAAGTGAGTAGAGAGTGCTTTCTGTATGCCAGTATTCCAAAATGTCTACTTTTCATGGTTTTGAAAGACTGTGGCACATAGTCAAAACAATACATATTAAAACACAGAATATTACACAGAAACAAAACCATGAAGAAATGACACCACCACCAACATTTGCCCTTAAAAATACTGAGATTTGGCAAGGAGGCAGTTCCCAGGACAGCCCCCAAAAATAGGGGGTGGGGGTGGTGGAATGGACTATCTTAGTACCTCGGACACAATACACATAGGGCAAGATAAAAAAAAAATATTTATACAGAAAAATATACCCCCATTTGGCAATCGAGTGTAAATCCGGTAGAGGCTTGCCCTTGATATACCCTTAAAAATACTGATATTCGTATATAGACATTTATCAAAAATGGCAACATTTTAATTTCCTAACCTGGTAAATAACAGCTACACTGTTGTGTAGCTAAAACCATGCCCTTGTCCTGTGTTCTCCTGCCATTTTCTCTTCCAACACCCTATTTACTGATCCCAGGGGTATTGGACTTGTGTAACTTTCTTCACTGACATATGCTGTCATTTCCCGAGATTCATTACAACTTTTTGGAACTAGACAAAAACTTGTATTTCTTGTTGAAAACGTAATGAAACTATTGCTACAAAAAATTTCAAATTTGTCAAACTGTCACATTCACACCCACCCCATCTATAAATGTTGTCAAGATCTCCCCCTAACACTAAAACCCCCCTAACCTAATCAAGCTATGCAAATATTTGAAAAGTCACAAAGCAAAAAAAAAGAATGATGGCTATCTATGGAAACGATCACAAGGCAAGTGCATAAAAAATGTCCATAAAAAAAGGTGTGGAAAGATATATTGCACTAGTAGTTGTAGTATTATAGTAGTATTATTATACTGAAGCTGCAGTATCCATCAGTGGAGTATATAGTATTTCAACCACAACATGATCTCTACTTAAAGAGTAGAAAAGTTATTTTTAAAGGGTAAGTTCACCTTTACAGAAAAATCTGTAAGTTGAACTTACACAGGAACACCATCTCACCTCCTCAAACCCCCCCTAGTCCTGCTGACCTGGATCGTGGCAATCTCCCATTCTGAGCCCCGGTATAGCCGCCTCAGGAGTCCGGTGCTTAGAAATCCCTGCAGCTACCAAAATGTATCCAGGAGCCTCGGTCTTCTGCTTCAGGGGTTGTGGACAGGTGGGTTCACCACTCCATGTGTATGGTGGACATGTCCCAAGGTTCGTTGCTTCTGGATCAGGGTTCACTCACTCATACTATCGATCATGATGGTTAATATTATTAAAGACACCTCAATCGCCCTCCTAAACAAACCAGTGGACAATATCCCTAGACACACTCAGACTTTAATACACTACGTATTCTTAGCGGCCAAAATAGCCATTGCATCAGCTTGGAAAAGCCCCATTATTGATATAGCATTGATGAAACGCAAACTAAATTGGATCATGTTAAATGAGAAAATAGAGAGCATACTAAATGACAAACAACCCCTTTTTTTTTTTTAGAAAATATGGTCTCCCTGTTTCACTTACCCACAGGCCCCGAGACATAAGGCTATCCACTATTTACATTTCATATTCCTGACTACTGCGCTCCAAGTACACTATATACTCCTGAAGTTCTTCTGTAAGGTGGGCTGTATGTAGAAAAGCATATGTGACTGAAGAGTTTAATTTTAAAATGAGTGTGCATAGGTTTGTATGTGTGTATGTGACTCTTGCGTGCGGCCCTGTCATAGAGGCAGATATTGTAGACAAAAGAAATGTGGCATGTGTGTGCTGATTTTAGGGGGTTATTAGCCACTTGCTGGCTGCCCTATAGCCGTTTTATTGCTCCAGGGTGGCCGTTGTGCGCTGTATATATAAAATATATATATGTGATTTGGCATTTCACCTGCACGGGGCAGCGCTGCTTCTCCTGTGAATAATCAAAGCAGAAGCCGATCTGCGGGTGCCGGCACTCGATGTCCGCTGGCACCCGCCGCTCGTTGGGCAGAGACTCAGGATGGAGCTCTGTAAAGAAGGCAGAGTTCCATTTTGACAGGGGGAAGGGATGGATTCTGTGTTCTTGCAAAGCAGGGACTAGAATCCATCTCTTCCCCTAGTAAAAGCAGCACACATAGTAAACTCAAACACTGGCTAGGCACATATTTAACCCTTTGATCACCCTAGATGTTTAACCCCTTCCCAGCCAGCATCATTAGTACCGTGACAGTGTTTGTTTTTAGCACTGATCACTGTATTCATGTCACTGGTTCCCACAAAGTGTCAGTTAGTGTCCAATTGTTCTCCGCTCATCATTGCCATTACTAGTAAAAGAAAAAAATTCCAGTATATATCCCATATTTTGTAGACACTATAACGTTTGCGTAAACCAATCAATATACTGTACGCTTATTGGGATACTTTTTTTACCAAAAATATGTAGTGGAATACATATTGGCCTACATTTATGAAGACATTTGATTTTGTTGTTCCCTTTATATTGGTTATGTTTTATAGCAGAAAGTAAAAAAACATTGTTTTTTTGGGGTTTTTTTTCAGAATTGTCATTTTTTTTTATTTATAGTGCAAAAAAAACCCAGTGGTGATCAAATACCACCAAAAGAAAGCTCTATTTGTAGGGAAGCGCAGTGTTGTATCGCAAAAAATGGCCTGGTCATGAAGGGGGGTAAATCTTCCGGAGGTTAAGTGGTTAAACTATGTCCTTTTAGTGGGTGTATATGGATTATTTTGGAGAATAAGGAGTTGAATGTGATTTCTCATTGTAGCGCATGTTTATTTGCTGCGTTATAAAGATGTCCCTGAGTGTGCATCCTCACTACCGGTACAGGCAGTGTCACGCTGTTGTGCAGCCATCTCTGTTCAAGTTACAGTTTAGTAAAGAAAAGACTCAAACATAAACATTTATTTTCTGAATATCAAAAACACCTTCTGTCTTTTGCAAAGCAGATAAAATGATTCCGGTTTGCACGGTCTTGTGAATAATACATGTGCAGTATTATCTGATTCTTACAATTCCTAAGAATCAGCAGTAGAATAAACTTTTTTTTTTTTTTTTTTTAGTGCAGCAAATAATAAGCCTAATGTATTTGTAATAAGCAGTCAGCACAGATATAAACTAAAACTTGAACAATAAGCAAACATATTGTGTGCTGATTCCTAATATAACTTCTGGAAATGATGAGATGTTGCAATGATTAGTTCTGGAAGAATAGATCCCTTATTAATGTTATAATTTATATGAAAATCTCTATTATTTAGAAGCGTATACAATTTCCGTCTCCTACTAACAAAGCCGGCACCGAACTATCTTACCAAAGCATATAAAGTTTGTAGCAAAAGTAAATGCAGCTTCCTGTTGCCACCAGATTTTATCTTTCAGAACAAAGATGCTGGTTACCAATGGGCAGTTAGTCAAGTCTTCATACATTGGGCTATATGTCTTGGTGGAGAAGTGGCTAAGCTCTGGCACTGATAGGTGGGCACTGATAGACACTGATTGGTGGCACTGATGACACTGATGGGTGGCAATGCTAGGCATCACTGTTTTTTATTGTGCCACAGAGGTGCCAGTCAGTGCCCATTTGTGGGCACTGATTGACATATATTTGACATCAATTTTCACATGTGGATGGCCATGGGGGCTGTATCTGGCCATCCAGATGCTGGGGGCTTCCCTGGTGGTCCAATGTGGGCATCCTGGGGGGGGGCTGCGCTGATAAACAGCACAGACCTCCCTCTGTCAGGAGAGCCACCGATCGTCTCTCCTCTACTCGCGTCACTCGGACGCGAGTGAGGAAAAGCCGATCACCGGCTCTTCCTGTTTACATCGTGATCAGCCGTGATTGGACATGGCTGATCACGTGGTAAAAAGCCTGCGTCGGAGGTTCTTTACTGAGATCGGTGTAGTGGTGTGTCAGACTGACACACCGCTATACCGCCACGATGCGCGCCCCCACGGACGTGCGGTGGCTGTTATCCAGGACGTCATATGACGCCCAGTCAGGATAACTGAACCACCGCCCGGCTGTCATTCTGCTATAGGCCGGGCGGGAAGTGGTTAAAGGAGCATGTTTGGCTGTACTTCTCCTGGGGATCACAGGAGAGCAGTTTAATCTGCACTCCTGTGACCCGTTTTCAGCAGACAGCGCGCTGAAGTCTGCCATCTGCTGATGTCACAGAGCCTGTCCAGGCTTGGAAAAGATTGCAACCAAATGGTCGGGATCTGCCCGCATGCCTGGATTGGCACCTGGCTCAGCCTCTCAGTGAGTCACTGTGAGCCCGAGCTGGACGCTCCCACCGCCTCCACAGCCCAGCGCTCCAGTGAGCGTGAAGGGGGGAGGGGGGGCAGAACCCAGAGCCACTGACTGGCAGTCACCAGCTCTCTGCTCAGGGAGCTTTGAGAACCAAGCAATCTGTGTTGTTTGATCGCTCGGTTCTCAGTGTGAGAGCCAACAGAGGACAAGTGCAGCATTGGACTGATGCTGCATCCAGCTAGGTAAGTATGATTCTACAAAAAAAATTTAATTATAATAAATGCATCTTTTTGCAGGTAAAGAATGTGCATTTATTATTTATTTTTTTTTAAAGCATTGCACCCGCGATCAGCAGATTGTCGCGGTGCACAAAGCAAAGTCCATAAAGACATGGATGAGAGAGTTTGGGGTGGAGGGACTTGATTGGCCTGCACAGAGTCCTGACCTCAACACCTTTGGGATGAATTAGAGCGAAGACTGCGAGCCAGGCCTTCTCGTCCAACATCAGTGCCTGACCTCACAAATGCGCTTCTGAAAGAATGGTCAAACATTCTCATAGACACACTCCTAAACCTTGTGGACAGCCTTCCCAGAAGAGTTGAAGCTGTTACAGCTACAAGAGGTGAGACAACTTAATATTGAACCCTACGGACTAAGACTGGGATGCCATTACAGTTCATGTGCGTGTAAATGCAGGTGTCACAATACTTTTGGTAATATAGTATAAAATTACTTATACTCTCTCTTAGATTTAAACAGGCAGTTCATTTTTAGATTCCTTTTGTATTTTATATTTGGCACTTAAAATGTGCACACAATATTGAAATTTTTATTATAGGTGGATCCTAGTGGGCAAAGCCAGCCCTGGCTTGTTATATGTCTTGGATGCTTTAACAGCAATCCTCCTGCCACAATTTCTGACTCCCTGGATTTCCGTCTACCTTATAGGTGTTCTAGTTTCTCCTGTTACATTTACCATATAACAGAGCACGGAAAGTGGGAACGTGTGCAGAGTAAGGAACCCTGCAGCATCTACCAGAAAATTATATATAGGTTTTGTGTTGACACTGAACTTTACTACTTCAACACCGGACACTTTCACCCCCTTCCTGCCCAGGCAAATTTTCAGCTTTCAGTGCTGTTACACTTTAAATGACAATTGCGCGGTCATGCAACCCTCTACCATTATTACATTTTTATCATTTTTTTTCCCACACAAATAGAGCTTTCTTTTGGTGGTAGATACTAGGAGAACTAAGGAATGGACTTTATAGGCACACAGGTAGATTTTCTAAAAATGATAAAATTAATGTATTGAGTACAAAATTCATATAGTACAAACAGAAAATGCAGATACAGATATATAAAACTTGGTAGGATTAATATTTTATAACCCACACACAACCTAACGCCCCACGTTATACGATACGTAGAGCCGGTAATATGACCAGCAGTCTGGAAATAGAAATTCCCGTAATGGGGATTCTGTGGAAGGTATACACATGCAGACTTGTGGATCCGGGTATACATGAACTTTTAGTTGCTCTATGTGTTATGCATGAGAGCCCGCTTCCTCGGGAGCACATGAAATTCATGCATAAAGCAGATGCGAGATAAATGGTGTCTAGAATGTCTAGCAGTGAGGTACTGGTGGGTAGGGATACTAGTTGGTAGCCTAGTATAGGTGTAATCTGAAGATCTGCATATACAGAATAAAGATAAACCCGAAATCAGCACCTAGAAGAGGTAGCCCCTTAAACAGGGCCAGAATGTGGACGCCCTCTGTTCAGCCTGATAGCTAGTTCGCATGTTTTTGCTAAATGATGTTAAGGCCAAAATTATTTTACATGTGTTATAATGTGTGTTATAATGTGTTATAAAATTTTGCAAATAAATAACCTTTTTAAATAAATTTAGGCCAAAATGTATTCTACGACATTTTCTTCTGTGTAAACAACCTAAATCAGTGTCTAGTATTTAGTCTGTAGGAAAGTTATAGTCCAAAAACTATGGTATATATCTGAAAAGCTATTTCTTGAGACCCGAAAACGCCAGGGCTGCACGAATATCCTCCAAATTACATTTTTGGAAAGTAAGCAGTCTGAGGTATTTAGTAAGAGGCATGGCATGTTTTTTTGAAAGTTGGAATTTTTGGGGGGGCAGGAGGTGGAGCCTAGCGGAGCAGACATGCATTGTTAGAGCTCCACACCGCTGAGGAGAGAAGAGAAGGACAAAGCGGAGCCTGCAGGCTCAAAAGGTATCCATTTGAACCTTTTTACCCCAGGGAACAAACTGTGAAAGTTTGGGCAGGAAATATGGTACTGGGAGGAAACCGTGGCAGAAATAAAAATCACCTCACAAAGAGCTCACAGGCACTCACTGTAGCTGAAGCAGCTCCAGTCACCTCACAAGATACAGCATCAGGGCGCTCTCACAGACAGAAAATGTCACAGCAAGACTCTCCATTTGAGTCAGATACAGAACAAATCCTCTCACAAACTTCTCCACAAGCCTCCTCAGTATCCCCAGTAATATTATTACAATTTGAAAAGATGCTTCATAAGGCTTTAAAACAAACCTCAGACCAAATAACAAAAAGCCTAACCAAAGAAATAAGAGAGCTGGGAAACCGCACCGCAGCCTTAGAAATAAAAATGGATGAAATTGAAATTACAACCCAAGAAAATATAACAGAATTGGAACAATTAAAAAAAGAGAATTTAATACTTCAAACTAAACTCGAAGATTACGAAAATAGAGCCAGACGTTCAAACTTGCGCATAAGGGGAATACCTGAAACTGTGACAGACCTGCAATCTACTATTACTGCTCTATTACAAGAACTAAAGCCAGATATCCTTATTGAACGTTTAGAACTGGACAGAGTACACAGAGCCCTCACAGCCAAAAAGAAAGATGAACCCAACGTGATATAATCACAAAATTTCATTATTACAGAACGAAAGAATAAATACTAATTGCTGCAAGAGAAAAAAAGGAACTTAATTTTCAAGGACACAATTATCAAATTTTTGCTGACCTATCCCAACTTACTATTACTAAAAGACGATCCATGAAACCCCAACTAATGGAACTGCAACGCCACAACATTATGTATCAATGGGGCTTCCCCTTTTCAGTCAGATTTAACTACCAAGGTACAATTTACAGAAGCAGATCAGCAGATGAACTACAACAAACCCTTTTAAAATTAACAGACAGAACCCACAAGCAGCAACTCTCCCACACGCAGAAGAATGGCATCATCTTCACCTTCAGGCAGCACCCAGAAAATTTCAGAACAAAATGGGAATCATCATTCTCACAAAAGAGGCCGTTATGCCACATCATCCATGGACCAAGAAGATTCAATGGACTGACATCCTAATTCCTGATATCTCTTCATTTATTATACTAAGAGATGGTTCTCTATAAAAAACCTGTATTTATAACTGAATGTAACTGCATTCTGATAGTCACACACTGTGTGGGATCATGTTACATTCCAGTTATATTTCTTATTACTTCTGATTCATATAGCCTTAGAATATATAAGTGAAATAAGGAAATTCTTGTTCAGTTATATATTATCAGGTAATAACAATAGATTTATTACTTTTTAGGACAAATATGTTCAATAATCCAGAAGTAATGGAAGCTTTTTCTTTCTTTTCTTAAAACAAATATATTATTACCTAACTAGTTCCTAGAATTATGTTTTTGTTTATTCTAATCTGAAGCAATACAACCTCAATTTTATGAGTTAACATTTCTAAACAGTTGCATATGAATAAAATATGTAATTGTTTACTCTAAAAGGGTTAAAATCCCAAAATAATTCAAACTATCTTCATCAATACCAATGTTATTAACAGTACCTTTCTAACTGAATTATTTAGCCTAGGGCAAAACTAACCATATACAACCACCCTGGAATAAATAATTTCAACAAAAACCATATTCTGCACTCCAATTAATGAATCATCATTTTGATGTCTTTTGACATAGCACTTCTCTCCTGTAAGAGGAAGATCCGTGTACCCCCATTAGCCCTCCTCATTCTCCCAACCATATTATGTGGGAGTGTGACGAAGGCAACTATTCCCCTGAGAGAGATATTTATTCTCTTTCACGGGTAAATTGTGATTACTTGCAAAAAATAATTTATACAATGTATCATCTAATCTCATATGTTTTTTGTTTACTCTTTACTCCAGAATTCACTGGTTTCTTTTCTATCTTTTCATCTCTTCAGTCCACACAGGTTGATCTGCGCAGTCAGCTCTGCATAACAAAAAGTAAGTCAAAACTATTTGATCTGTTGCCATGGCACCACTGAATATACTCTCCCTGAATGTTCAGGGAATAAATGTCCCTCAAAAAAGGACCAAAGCCTTCCGTACTTTCCATAACAAGAAGGCTCACATAGTATGCCTCCAAGAAACACACTTCACCAAAGATTCTACTCCAAAATATATTTCTCCTTTTTATCAACAAATTTACACGGCTTCTGCCTGTACCAAGCAAAGGGGAACTCTAATTGCATTTCACCGATCCACACCATTCACCTTATCATCAGAAATTAAAGACCCAGAAGGTAGATACCTGATACTCATGGGTTATATAATGGATACAGCAATCACGGTGATTTCCTACTACGCTCCTAACAAACAACCTACACCATTCCTCTCACATATATTACAAGTGATTAATACACACAAAATAGGAACAGTGATAATGTGTGGGGATTCGAACCAGGTCCTCCTCCCATTTCTAGATAAATCACCTTTTACACCATTCAAAATAACCTCTAGATTACCTTTTTCTCAACTTCTTTCCAAATACAAACTGGTAGATTCATGGAGAGAAAGTAACCCAATGAAAAAGAAAAATATGATCTATTCTGGTGAAGGTTTGATGAGGGTGCGAGAAATAAGTGAATTTCTAACAATAGGAATGATACCAGAAATTATTGCATCAGATATAATTCTGATTCCGTGGTCTGACCATAATGCAGTATACACTACTATAGCCTCAGCCATACCAAAAGCGCATGACCCAACGTGGTACTTACCGGACATAATGCTCAAACACCCACTACATCAGATGGCCATTGAACAAGCTTTAAAGGAATACATATCAATTAATAATACAACAGACATCTCCCCAATAACACTGTGGGAAGCTCATAAGCCTGTCTTGCGTGGTACAATACAAAGACAAATGGCACTATTTAAACGGGAACGCAAAAATCTAGCAAAAAAACTAGAACTCAATTTTAATGCAGCCTACATATCATTCCAAGATAATCCATCTCAGAGTACAAAATCTCATCTGGAAAAATCTAGATTGGAATACGATCTATTTCTCACTGAGTCAGTTGATAAATCCCTCAAACGCTCCAAACACAATTTCTACATGAATACAAACAAACCAGGTACATATTTGACTCGGGCATTAAATTCAACTAACAAATCTTTCAAACCAATACGTTTGAAATTATCAAAAAATGTTTATACTTGTAATCCAGTTAAAATAGTCCATAAATTTCACTCACATCTCGCAACTTTATACAAGACAAACAATGAATTTAATCCTACAGAGGCTGAATCCTTCTTCTCAAAAATAACCTTACCTGAGTTATCTCAGAATCAAAAAAGCAGTTTGGATGAGCCTATAACTATAGATGAAGTTGCTAACGCCATAAAAGACCTAAAACTTAACAAAAGACCAGGCCCAGACGGCTACTCGGCTTTATACTATAAAACATTCTCAGAAATACTCTCTCCCATTCTCACTGAAACTTTTAACAAACTTCTAGATGGACATTCTTTTCGGCAAGAAACACTAATGGCAATTGTTTGTATGATCCCAAAACCCCTTTCTGATGATACTTCCTGTGTGAATTATCGGCCTATCTCTCTGTTAAACCTTGATATTAAATTATTAGCAAAAATAATAGCAAAACGCCTCAATAGCATTATAGGAAAATTAATACATAGAGATCAAGTAGGCTTCATGCCAAATAGACAGGCAGGCGATAATATACGCAGGGCAGTGTTATTGGCACATATGGCTAAAAAACGGAAAATCCCTTTATGTTTTCTGTCTCTCGATATTAAAAGGGCATTTGACACAGTATCCTGGCAATATATGCAATATTCATTACAAAAATGGGGTTTTGGACCCCACTTTTTAACACGGATCAAAGCATTATATAATAAACCCAAAGCCTATATAAAATATGCTGGATACAAATCTGAAGCCTTTAATATCGAAAGAGGTAACCGACAGGGTTGCCCATTATCTCCCTTATTATTTGCCCTTATACTCGAACCCATGGCCCAATACATCAGAACAAACCAAACTATAACTGGCATTGAAGTAGGAGGTATCACACACAAATTATGTATATTTGCAGACGATATATTACTTTTTCTATCATCACCACAGGTCTCTGGTCCTAACTTAATACCAGCTCTTGATGGATTTGCAGCCCTATCCGGCCTTATGATTAATCCCAAGAAATGCCTAGTGCTTAATATTTCACTCACAAACATGGAGTTGATCCCGGCTAGGGCTGCACTCCCATTCACATGGGCAGAAAAATCAATCCCATATCTTGGAATTCATTTAACAGCATCTCATTCTGACTTATTCTCACTTATTCTCAACCAATTATCCTCCTGTATTAAGACAGATCACAAATCTAATAAAACAATGGTCGCAACTTCCTTTATCCTGGATAGGGAAGATTAATGCAATCAAAATGACTATTCTACCCAAATTGCTTTATCTATTCAGAGTCCTCCCTATTCCAATTCCTTCCTATTTTTTGAGAATAGTACAAAAAAGAGCAACTTCGTTTATATGGGGCTCTTCTAAACCACGTATACCTATACACACACTACATCGTCCCAAAAATAAAGGAGGCCTGGGATACCCTAATTTTACTAACTACTACAGAGCAGCACATTTGGCCAGTCTGTCCAAATGCCATGCAAAACAGGAAATCCCATTATGGGTATTTATAGAGGCTTCAGAAAATGACCCTCTATTAATATCAAACTTATTATGGCTTGATCCTAAAGACCGCTTTAAAATTCATAATCCCATAACTAAACACTTCTTATCTCTCTGGGATAAACTAAAAACCAAATATCAGTTACAATCTCCACACAATCCTCTCCTTTCTTTTATCAGAAATCCGGCCTTTTATCCGGCATGGATCTACCCAAATTCTTTTAAAGCTTGGACAACATCAGGCATTCAGACACTAAATGACTTCATAGCATCTAAATCAATCTTTCATTCCCATCGCTTAGAGAAAAATATAATCTACCAAACTCTGAGATATTTAGATATCTCCAAATCAAAAATTTCTATATACCATTCCTAAAGGGGGATACACCATTATCCCAATTATCCATTTTTGAATCAATCTGTACAAAAGATCCATTTGCTAAAGGTACAATTTCATCACTTTATAATCAATTATATGGAGTACCAAATCTTAATAGACCCTCTTACATTCAGAGGTGGGAGGAGGACCTGGGACGAACTTTAGAAGACACGGACTGGTCTAACATATGGCTCACATCTAAGTCATCTTCACCCAACATCTTAGCACTGGAGACAAATTATAAAGTCCTAACTCGCTGGTACCTTGTACCCGCTAGAGTGGCAAAATATTCACCTAATACCTCAGCTCTTTGTTTTCGAGGATGCCCAGAAATAGGCACACATTTACACATATGGTGGACGTGCCCAGTAATCCAAACCTTCTGGAAGGAAGTCTTCGTGATTGCATCTAAAATATTTAAAAAAATAATACAACCAGATCCTTATATAACTTTACTTAATCTAAAACCGGAATGGTTAACACTCTCTCAATTCAAACTTATGATCCAACTAACAACGGCTGCAAAACAAACAGTGGCCAAGGCATGGAAATCTCCTACATTGGTACTAGCAGAAACAATTCACAGAATGAATAATACAATGTCCCATGCTAAGATGGTAGCCATCGATCAAAATCAAATTCCAAAATTTGAAAAACTTTGGCATCCTTGGATAAAACAACAGTTCCTGTCAAACTTCAATGACTCTGTCCTGTTGCCATGGTAGCAGATTAAATGACTTACGGAGACACCCATTCTAAGGCTTTAAAGAGAACTAAAAAGAATAATAAACTAACGAGCGGGACAACCTTGTGGACCATACCTCTGCCTTTCTACCCTTTTTCTTCTTTCTCTTTCCTTTTCTCCACCTTTCGATTAAAGCTCATTATCAGAATTTATTTGACCTATATACACTCTACCTGTAAACAATATGTATAGTAGGTATAAATCATTTAAATACCTACAAAAGTAACTAAGGAAATTATATATATCTTTAATTTAGGTTTACGTGAACTCAATGTTTAATATTTGAAATTTCATGATATTTACCTATATAAACCCTACTGTAAAACAATGAGCTTACTTTATAGATCCTTGGAAACTTACTTTATGTATCTTTATAATATTGTATACTCAATAAACTTCTTTTGACAAGGAAAGTTGGAATTTTTTGCCACAATTTTTGGGACAATTAAGTAAAAAAATTGTTTTCATTTTGTACATACCATCACCAGTGCAGTACAGCATCATCATATAACTGGTATGGTGATGATCAGGGACACTGACTGGTGACAGTATGTTAAAAAAAATTCCAATTCATTCTTTTACACACTATGACCAGAGCAATACAGTGTTACCATAGTACCACTCTGGGGAGTTGATCAGGATTTATTTATATACTATGATTTATTTACATACTATGTGAATTTCACTGCTATAAGTAAACATTTTTACTGAATGACAGTGTGTAGACACTATGTATTGTTGTGTTTAGCTGCGATTGGCCACATGTGATCACTTTGACCAATCACAGCTAGCAACACAATTGTATATGAATGGCATGAAAGAAAGCTATCCATTCTTTACAACTGTCATGTGATCTGCTGTGATTGGTCACATCGATCACATGTTACTGGCAGCGGACCAGTACACTGATCAGTCATCCGCTGTGGCCACAGGTGACAGGTTGCGCAGGAGTGCAGCCAGTTCTCATATGACGTCCTCTCAGAACAATAGGCTTTCCATCTAAAGGTCATTTTACGATGACCCAAACTGGAAGCAATAAAAATGATTTAAAACCTATTTTTTTTTAATTAAAATAATAATAGAGGTTTATGCTTACCTTCTTTGTGCAATGGTATTGCACAGAGTGGCCACTTACTCTTCTTCTGGGGTCTCCTGCCATCGCTTTCCACTCATCCTCTTCTGTTTGTGCCTCCGTAGAAAGCAGATTGCTATGGGGGAAGATGTGCGGGCTCGATCCCGAGCCAAGCTGTGTGCGTCCATAGACACACACAGTGCAGCTCAGCCCCATCCTTTCCTTCCTCACAGGATTTAATTGACAACAGCAGGAGCTATCAATGCAACCTAAGAGCAGGTAGAGGGACGAGAAGACCTGCAGCTGAGCACAACACTTGATTGAAAAAGGAGTCAGGTAAGTGTTGGTGGTAGTGGGGGGGGGGTGGAGGTGAAACTAGTATTGGAAGGGTTTTTTACCTTTATGCAGAGAATGCATTAAGGTAAAGAAAACCTTTTAGCATCTAAAACCACTTTAAATGCTTTGTTGTAGGGTAGATTGATTTGTAGGTTGAACTTTATTGACATAATGAGTGGTAATAACAAAGAGTGGTGTGCCTATAAAGCCTGTGCCACTCATCTAAACTAAGAAGACATGGGGGGGGGGGCCCAAGTTCTATTATTAGGAGCGACCTGCTCCACCTTACATCTTCCTTCAGAGTACCAACTTACACATTCTTTCCTGGAGTCTGGAGACATGCTTGGCCAGTCCATCACCTTTACCCTCAGCTTCTTTAGCAAGGCAGTGGTCGTCTTGGAGGTGTGTTTGGGGTCGTTATGTTGAACTACTGCCCTGTGGCCCAGTCTCTGAAGGGAGGGGATCATGCTCAGCTTCAGTATGTCACAGTACATGTTGGCATTCATGGTTCCCTCAGTGAACTGTAGCTCCCCAGTGCTGGCAGCACTCATGCAGCCCCAGACCATGACACTCCCACCACTATGCTTAACTGTAGGCAAGACACACTTGTCTTTGTACTCCTCACCTGTTTGCCGCCACACACACTTGACACCATCTGAACCAAATAAGTTTATCTTGGTCTCAGACCACAGGACATGGTTCCAGTAATCCATGTCCTTAGTCTGCTTGTCTGAAAACTGTTTGTGGGCTTTCTTGTGCATTGTCTTTAGAAGAGACTTTCTCTCTGGGAAGACAGCCATGTAGACCAATTTGATGCAGTGTGCGGTGAATGGTCTGAGCACCGACAGGCTGACCCCCCACCCCTTCAACCTCTGCAGCAATGCCTGCAGCACTCATACATCTATTTCCCAAAGACAACTTCTGGATATGACGCTGAGCATGTGCACTCAACTTCTTTGGTCGACCATGGCGAGGCCTGTTCTGAGTGGAATCTGTCCTGTTAAATCGCTGTATGGTCTTGGCCACCATACTGCAGCTTAGTTTCAGGGTCTTGGCAATCTTCTTATAGCCTAGGCCATCTTTATGTAGAGAAACAGTTCTTTGCCATGAGGTGCCATGTTGAACTTCCAATGACCAATATGAGAGAGTGAGAGCGATAACACCAAATTTAACACACCTGCTCCCCATTCACACCTTAGACCTTGTAACACTAACAAGTCACATGACACTGGGGAGGGAAAATAGCTAATTGGGCCCAATCTGAACATTTTCACTTAGGAGTGTACTCACTTTTGTTGCCAGCGGTTTAGACATTAATGGCTGTGTGTTGAGTTATTTTGAGGGTACAGCAAATTTACACTGTTATGCAAGCTGTACACTCACTACTTTACATTGTAGCAAAGTGTCATTTCTTCAGTGTTGTCACATGAAAAGATAGAATAAAATATTTACAAAAATGTGAGGGGTGTACTCACTTTTGTGAGATACTGTATATAATAAAAAATACTTGTAAATTGTTAAATAGTGAAAATCGGACGTACGCAAACATTTCTCTTAAAATCTAGAAGTTTTAACGTTTCACTCACAGCTTTCAGAGTTTGTAAAAGACCCCCCAAACCATATAATTTCTGAAAGCACTCGGCCAGTAGAATAAAAAGAAGGTGCTACTGATTTTTAAAGCCCCACAATACTTAGGCAAATGTTTATCAAAACCATATTTTCTCTAAAAATACACTAAAATCATTATTAGTGGATTTATACATTGCAAAATTGCCAAAATTCCTGCTAAATTAATACTAAGTATAAAAGTTAAAACTGTACTGAGTTAATAAATAACAAATATTTTTACATTTTAAATTGCATCTTTTTGTGAAATGGTGAAAACTGAAGGTGCGCAAAACAGTAAGGCCTCATGTACACTGCTGCTGGTAAACAAACATTCAGAGGCAGTTGGATGCTTTTTTCAGCTGCCCCTGAACTCATCCAATGTTATCTTATGTGTACATGTACACAGGTTCGTTTAATGTTGTTTTAGGCAGTTGCGTTTAGAGGCTTTTCTTTGAAGGCAAAAAAATTAGTTCAGACGCCAAAGTTTCCGACGTTTCAGATGCCAAACGTTTCTGAACGCGGTATCAGCGCTTAGCCGCGTTTTAGTTTAGAAGCGTTTTTAAAGGTGCCCTATTTTTTTTACATTACTAAACTTAAAAATGATAGAAAATGATGAAAAACCACAACATTTTTTTTTTTTTAAACTTGTAAATGCTTGGCAATGCTTCAGAGACCATTTATATATCCCTAATGAGCCCTTGATCCAATCCAATACACCACTAGCATTGCTGTTAGCCAAAGTAGAATTGGAATTTGACCTATATGTTGTTAGATTTGAACCAGATGACCCCACTATTGAGCTTGACCCCCAACTTGATCAAACATAGTTGCATGAAATTTAATATCTGGCTTTTTTAATTTCCTCACATATGCTCATTATGGGATCCATAGTAAAAGCACCGAAATTGAGGTAGATACAAGTACACTGCTGCTCTCTCAGCTGCTGCTACTCACTCTGGTCTCACAGAATGGCTGAAATAGTTAAATAATACGTTTTTTTGTGCTTTGGGAGGGTCTCATGATGTTATCATAAATAAACGCTCCAAGACGCGAATGCGGCAAAACGCCGCTAAGCGCAACTAAACGCAGCATGCAAACGCGGCTAAACGGGTGTTTTTAAACGCCGGTTTCAAGCTGTCAAAAACTTCATTCAGAAGAGGTTGCCTCAGCGTCCCGTGTACATTAGGCCTAAAAAAAAACCTCTAAAAAGCTGAATGTTAACGTTTTTCTCTTACAGCTGTCATAATTTGTAAAAGACCCCTCAATATGCTACTGTTTTTTTTTTAGGCCCTGCATTCGTTGCACAATTAAAATCATTATTAGTGGATATATACATACAATTTAAAAAAATTCTGCTAAATTGCTACTAAATCATCGCTCACATGTGGCATACTAAAATGTATGCCCTTGAAGGGCTATGTTTACCTGCACAGGGGTGCACAGGTGTTCCGATTGTGTTTGCGTGGTTGCTACATCCCAAATGACATCAATGGTACCGCCTGCACAGGGGTGCATCCCTGTACAGGTAAACATGGCCTTGCACGGGTGTACATTATGTGTGTCCTGTGTGAACAAGTCCTTAGGTTCCTTTCACACGAGTAGACCGATCGGGTTTGCCAAAAACAGATGAATGGGGATCCGTACCTCATCCGTCTGGCAGATTCAATCAGATGACAGTTTCCATCCGACCACCCCATAGAGAACAGCGGGCTGTGTCTGTGTCAGCCGAGTGGACACAAACCTGTCATCCGCGTGCTCAGCAGGGATCAGCGGAAAGATCCCCTGCTGAGCAGGTGGATCTGCTTGACGGAGTCCACCTCCATGTCAAAGGGGCCTTACTATGGTGTTTTATTTTTTTATTTATTTTTTTTACTTTTTAAATCTTTTTACTCTTTTTTTTTTTTTCTTCCTTTGGTGAGATACCCTGATGTCACTTTTTTGAGACAGAGTAAGGGACTGAAGATAGTCCCTTTCTCTGCAGCACATTACATGAATGAATAAGGAGTCTGTTTAGAGAATCCTTAATTATTCATAAACGGACACATTGTAAACTAAGTTTACAATGCTCAGTTATCAGTGGACACAGGAGCAATCTGTAGCGATCGCTGCCTGTGTCAGTTGTAGTACAGGGAGGGGGTTGGTAAACACATGTTTACCAAGCCCCCCCAGCCCCAACCTCCCCTTCCGCCACAAAGCTTCTCCCTCTCCTTCCGCGCTCCAGCCTCTCGGAACTGAGTGAGTGCCGGGCAGCAGCTGCAGGCGGCAGAGGGGAAGGAGGGAATGCTGTCCAGCAGCGATGGATCAGAGTTGCGGGGGCCATTGTGGTGTGGTGATCAGAGTGGCAGGGCAGACATAGTGTGATGCCCTCTAAGCCCCTGCAGCACCTGAAGTCGGAAGTGGCAGAGGAGGGAATCCGACTTTTCATGGGTAGCCGCAGGGGATTGGGTTTGCGGGGGGTGGGGGAGGGAGGGGGGTTATAGGTGCAAGGGGGGAGGAAAGAGATAGAAAAGAAGAGCGGGGGAACTTTTTTACAGGAATAAGAGCGGCAGGAGGTGGAGAGGCTGAAGACAGGGAAAGGGGGGGGGTCACATTTTTGCTGAATAACTCTCCGCTGATCAAAGCTATAGGATTGTTCAGCAGAGTCTAATGAACAATTCTGCTATAAGTTTATGGTCACTGACCATGAGCTTAGAGCAGAAGGAGGAATGAGGTCCGTACGGTGCTGGCCAGATGGAATCAGTGAAAGGGTTAAAATGTCTTGCCAGCGATTCTGAACGGCGCATGAGTAGTTCCAGAACTAGCCGATTTAGTGAACTGCCAAACTTGGCCTCAACACTTGCAGTAGGACATGTGGCTATAAGCCACGCCCACTACCCCGATCCAAGGCTGAGCCCTGCAGTTCTCGAATCGGCTGGCTCCAGAACTGTACATGTGTAGTTTAGAGTTGCCAAAAAGGGATTTTTGGGCATTTTTCTTCTGTCTACGAATATTTACGGACAGGAGACATTAACGGATGGTTGGCAACACAGGAACTAATGTAGCCAACGCTTTTTGGCTTCAAGGTTTACATATTGTACAGGTTCAAGGGAATAATAATAATAATTGAAAATCACTCGGTGTTCCTCCTCTTTTGGAAAATAAAGTGACACTAAACTATTTTATTTATTCCCAAAAAAAATAATCCATGTGCATCCACTTCGTAATGACCCTATATTTCATGAAATTGTTTCTTACTGGGGTTGATTTACTAAAACTGGAGAGTGTAAAATCTGGTGCAGCTGTTCACGTTAGCCAATCAACTTCTAACTTCAACTTGTGCAATTAAAAAAAAAAAGGAATTTGGAGACAACTGGAATAAACAGAAGGTACTTTTTGAGATAAGAATACATACTGGAACAGAATTCCAGAATACCAGAATCTAGGCTCCATTCACACCATGACGTTTTACGTTTTGCGGGCAGAATCACTGCGATTCGGAAATGCCACAAATCGCAGGACACCTTTGCGATCTCTGTTACTTTGAATGGCACTAAATTGCGTGATTTTGCCGCGATTGTCGCCCGCTGAATAGCGTTAAAATTGCGCAAACAGAATTGTGAGATACCCAAAATAAGTTGTTGTACTTCTTTTAGGGCGTCCAGCAATTCTGTTTGCAGGATTTTTCTGCGATTTGTTGAACGCCAAAATTACAAAGCGATTTTATGCCATTCAAAGTAACGGGGATCTTAAGGGCGTCCCGCAATTTGCAGGGCGATATTCCAAAACGGAACGCCATGGTGTGAATGGAGCCTTAGTGTCACTTCATAGGCCACCAAAACGTAAGGTAGCCTCATAATGTAGGCCAAACACTTGGTATACAATGAGGAGCGAGCAATTGATGATAGATAAAATGATTTAATTCAGTGAAGAGATAAATTTGGTTTCATTTTCCTGGATCTTCCTCATGGACTATTCATTGGTGTATTGACTGAATCCAGATGTAGCACCCTCCCAGCTAGGCTGTTAGGTAAATTTAGTTATTTGCTCCACCATAGTAAGTGACGTGGTTGCATCCAGTTAGGCTGTTAGATAAATTTAGTTTGGCCCCACTGTATTGAGTGGAGTGGTTGTTGATTGTTTGGTTTGCTCAGGATTTGTAGGCTGAGATTTTGATTGCTTCCCCCTGCTTCTGGAAGAAGCTTCCAGAGCATAAGGAGGACGTTTCATATGATCAACTGAATATTTATCATATCCTAGCCGATTCCTGGACTTTTGGGGTTGCTTCCCCTAGCGGAAAGATCACAAAGACACTATTTGGACCTCAGCATTTGGTGTGCTAAGGGGCCAAGGCGGACAGCCTAAAAAAAGGGGATACCTGCTGAAGAACACTGTTTCAGAGTCCAGGTGTGGAGGAGGACCTTGTCTTCTCCGTCTTTTGAGGATCTACCTGTGGAAACTGGGTGGCAGATAGCTCTTAGCACATTGCGTGTAGGGATCTTACCGGATACTAACAGTTGCATAGAGATGTAAGAGAACTGGTTGCACGATTGACCTGTGGGCTACAGCTGTGAAACCTTAGATATACTGTCATCCCCAGCTACCGCCAGAGAAGCCGACATTGAAAAACTACAGGGAAGCTCTTTCATTTGCTATTGCTGCTAGTCGTTTGGAAGTATCCCGTGACCCTAAACACCTTCCCCCGATAGTTTTTTGAGCAATAAATCCTAATAACTCATCCCCTAGACTGATCTTTAATTGTCGGGCACTTGGGTTACTGGTGGCTTTTCTAATATTCAGGGAGAAACTGTCTGTGTCCAGTGGCCCCTTCGGGGGTGAGCACTACATAAGTTTTGGAGCAGGGAAGGGTTGGAACCCTGGTTTTTACTGCTATCACTGGGCATTTTTAACATTGCTGTTTGCCATGGGGACCATTTTCCATGAAGGTAGAAAGTGGGAGGGAAAACAAACAATTAAAGTGGTTGTAAACCCTTACACTCCACTTTTTTGTTACAGGTAAGCCTATAATAAGGCTTACCTGTAGCTTTCCCCGAATATCTCCTAAACCTGCACGGTTTAGGATGATATCCCCTGTATCTGCATGTGTAGACGTCATGGGCACATGTGCACTGAAGCAATGGCACGTACATGCCATTTGCTATAGTGAGTGTGTCTTTACCGGCGGCTCCCGTGCACATGTGCGGTAGTGACATCATCGTGGCTCCGGCCAATCACATCGCCGCGATACCCGGAAGTAACTCCAGGGGGAAATGTCACCGGCCACTGCAGCGGGGGCTTCGATCTCAGGTATGCTATGCATACTAGCTCATTATGCCTTTATCTTGCAGGTTTTTTTTTTTTTTTTTTTTTTCATGTAGGTTTACAACCACTTTAAGGTTGTCACCAGGACAAGAGCAAGGTGGATTTCTTTTGATGGGGGGAAGCCAAGATCAAGAACACAGGGACATGACCTCCAATTAGCAGGAGGGTAGTTCAAAACTAATCTTAGTATTATTTTACAGAAAGAGAAGTTGATGCTTAGAATCAACTTCCAGCAGAGGTGAGTAAGTGGATTCAAACATGCTGTTGGCATTCGTGAGTGCTCCCGCCTGGGCCTTCTCCCACCTGGTTTGTTTTGAACTCTTTTGCCTTTAATGCAAGTTCTACTAATTGCACCTGGACTGTGTCTGTATTATTAGCTTTGCACCATGGTTCACACACACGTGGACGCACATATGCGGCATATGGACTTTATAGCTCACCCTCTTTGCCACCACACATATGCATTATGTGGGGGGCAATAGGTTAAAAAACAAACTTGCAGAATTATTTATCCTGTGAGTCTTATGCCCCGTACACACGGTCGGATTTTCCGATGGAAAATGTCCGATCGGAGCGTGTTGTCGGAAATTCCGACCGTGTGTGGGCTCCATCGGACATTTTCCATCGGATTTTCCGACACACAAAGTTGGAGAGCAGGAGAAAAAAATCCGTTGTCGGAAATTCTGATCGTGTGTACACAAATCCGACGGACAAAGTGCCACGCATGCTCAGAATAAATAAAGAGATCAAAGCTATTGGCCACTGCCCCGTTTATAGTCCCGACGTACGTGTTTTACATCACCGCGTTTAGAACGATCGGATTTTCCGACAACTTTGTGTGACCGTGTGTATGCAAGACAAGTTTGAGCCAACATCCGTCGGGAAAAAATCCTAGGATTTTGTTGTCGGAATGTCCGAACAAAGTCTGACCGTGTGTACAGGGCATTAGAGTCAATCCATTCTGTGTGAATGGTGGCAAAATGTAATGCTATTATGCTATTTTCTCTCCAGATTAAATGTAACTTATGCATACTGAATGCAGTGAATCGGGAAAAATACTGCATTTTTTTCACTAAAGCTGATGATCATAGTAAATAAGCATTGATTTACTTGTGATCATAAGCTCTATCTAGTGGCCATAATGTGCTAGTTTCTTGATTCACTCTATTCTGTATGAATAAGTTACGTACAACCCGGAGAGAAGATGTTAACATTGGTTTTTGTCACCCATTCACACAAAACAAATGTACACATTAAGTAGCTCTGCAATTTTTTTTTTTTTTATCAATACACGCTTTAAAATGATGCCGTGCATTTCAGGTAAAACAAGACTCCGTAGCATTAAATTTAAAAAAATAAATAAATAAAAAATGATCACTTACCCAGCCAATGTTCTCCTGTCAGCTTTCCGAATCCATCTCTGTACTGTTCCCATCCACGGAAAAAATTCACAGAGCCGTCTTCTCTTCTCTGGAACACCTAAAACCAAATTATAGGCAGGTTACATGGCTTTTTAAGGACCCATATTTAAAAGATTACTTTGCTGTAGGGTACATCGGATGTGTTTCTCCTGGGATTAGTCCTGCCCTGGTTTAAGTCCCACTACAACCTATCTACATCTAGATAGTGTTAGAGAAGCTTATTCATTTGAATGGGCTGCCTAAGGATGGATTCAGAGGTTTAGCACATTTTCCATTTAAATAAATAGAATGCATCAAAACACATGACAACACATGCGTTGAGATTAAAGTACATTGATGTGTATTGACATTAAATAAAATGCATTAATAATGTAAAACATGGCATGTTAATATACAGTACACTTCAATAGAAAATCCATTCGAAAACATACTGCATGTCCTTTTTGTTGTATATTCTGGTGTGGTGGCAGTTCACTCATCATTCATTTAAATGGACTGCCTAAAAGCAAAACAATGCATGTTGACACAAAACACTATCAATGCAAAGTGTACAGTATATGGGCCCTTAAAGCGGGGGTCCACCTATTTATCGTTTTTTTTTTTTTTTTGGAGTTCATTCACAAACTTTTCTTCTCATGATTATCTACTCACATGTTCTGTGTAATAAGTCCGCCTGTGTCCGATTTCGTTGTAAAGAATAACTTTTAAAATTAACTAAATTTAATAACTAAAATTAACTAATAACTAAAATTCACTGAAGGCGGTTTCCATCTTCATTGTGGGCATTTGAAGCCCACAAGCATGTATTTCCTGGATGCGGTGAATGCTGTGCTCCCAGCATTCACCGAGATGTTGTGATGACGCTGTTGCACAATGCGTGCTGGGAAGCCTGAGACTAGCTCCCAGGGGACTGTGGGAGGTCTGGGAGAGGCTAGAAACACGCCTACTCCCATGGGAGGAAAACCAGGAAGTGCTAAGAAGATTAGAAAAAAAAAGGTAATTACGGCGATTTAAATTTTTTTACACAGCATGTCAGCATCTAGGCAAGGAAGAGAATGCATAGAGATAATGTTCAAAATTTGGGTGGAACCCCGCTTTAATGCACTTCTTCTCCCATAGTAACTTGTACATGATCTTTTTATTTTTATAAGTTTTATAATCACCAGCTGGTGATCCTGCCAGTCCTCTTCTCTTTCTTTCACTTTCTGACCACACCAAGCACAGAATCAGAGCCACATGTTGCCATACTTCTGCACAGTGTGCCCGTAGTTCCATAACCTGCCTGAACCACCCCTACCCACTTAAGCACTGCTCATCTTGATTGACAGTGGCTCCTAGCAGAGGCCTTACTGTTAAAGTGGTTGTAAAGTAAACCCTTACATATTCCCACTAAAGTGACTAACTAATCTTAGGTGAAACAAATCCTCTTACAAAAGTTGTACCTGTTTATCTGCAGTTGCCTGTCCTGCACAAGCTGTTCAAAGTGCACAGAATAAAGCAGGGATCTGATGTCCCACACTGCACAGCATAAAGCAGGGAGCTGAGTGTAATCTGAGACCTCAGTGCAGGGAATGGACCCCCACCCTCTACACAGTCTCACAGGGAAACATAAACAGCTGAGGCTGCCAATCACCTGCTGTGTGCTGGAGGGGGGTGACACATCTTTCAGGATTGTCTGGTGTTCTCCTAACCTGTCAGAAGTGACTTATGCAGCTAGAGGGCTTTCATTTTAGAAGTTTACAACCAATTTGTGGGAGGGTGCAGCATGGTGCGCTGGCAGTAACTCACACACAGTCCAGTTGCAATAGAAAGAACTTGTATGGTAGTCAAAGTATACTAATTCAGGGGGGCGTGGCTTCGGCATGGCGGCGTGAGGACCCTTGCACTGTGAGCTCCTGGCCGGCGGCACCCGTGCAGCATACCAATGACACGATACCCCACATTACCGGCATCTACCAGCACTACAGACGGCTTGGAAACCGAACCACCGCTAACAGCACACTACCCGCGGCATGGATCGCTATTTATTACAGCTTAAACTGTCCGCCTCTACCCCGGCGTAATCCAAGATGGCGCCGACCAGTCATGTGACGGGGGATCCCCAGAGAGAAACGATGCCGCCATACTTCCTCATCAGTGACCTATCTCCCTGCCTGCCAAGATCGCTGGCAGTATCGCCTGGTGTGAAAGAGGAGCTGCCCAGCTCCATACAGACCTCTCCATACACCTCTCCCTGCCACGCTATCTCTGGCTTCAGCACAGCAAACATCTCACAGCTACAGGACACAGTGAGTACCCCAGCTACATCATCCCAGCAGTTAGAGCCTGTATTCATTGCTGATCCTACCCACAAGCTATGGACACTATTACAGCAGCTCCCAACCAGAGATGATTTTGAATCACTAGCCTCTAGAATGGAGATGGCCATGAGGGGAGAGATACAGTCTGTTAAACAGGAAGTTGCAGTGCTAGATACACGCATTACAGCAGTGGAGCAGGAACAGGGAGCAATGTCCCAGAATATACAGGCTGTGCAGTCTTCACACTCTGAAATTAATGACCAATTTCTCCAGCTACAACTACTAGACGATTTAGAGATTCGCAGTCGCAGACAGAACATACGCCTGAGGGGAATTCCTGAGTCCATCACACAATCTGAGCTCCGCGAGTCAGTGACCTCCATTTTTAACCGTTACTTAGATCGCCCGCGAGACATGGCTATTACCATAGACCACGTCCACAGAACTCTCGGCCCTAACCCACACTTACCAGACAGACCCAGGGATGTCCTCTGCTGCCTGCATTCTTTTAGCCTCAAGGAAGAAATCTTGCGACAGGCATGGCAGGTGGGCATTTTGGAGTTCGATGGCGCGGCCATCCACCTGCTCCCAGATATTTCCAGGAGAACTCTGATGATGAGAAGAGCGCTTAAACCACTTCTAGACGGCATCGGTGAGAAGGGTCTCACATACAAATGGGGCCACCCGTTCCACCTTATTGTCCGTAAGGGTGCGGATGCCTTTGCCCTGTGTCACCCCTCAGAGCTTCCACACCTGTTCACTTTCGCTGGGATGAACCCAGTCGCTGTCCCCAACTGGCTCCTGGTGAATGTGCAGTCGAACCCACAACGTCGGCCCTCGGATGGAAGACAACAAAGGGTCCGGACCTACTGTCGATCACAGAGTTGCCCCTCACAGGCACCCCAAGATCCAGCCTCTTGAATCCGAAGAAATGAGTAATCGGCAGTCCCCTCTTGTCGAGGGTGTGTTCATCCCTCACTGCATCGAAGCACTTTTTCCCCTCCTTGGGAGTTGGGGGGGCTCCTTTTTTTTTTTCTTCGTTGCTTTGATTTTTTCTATTACCAAAGGAGGGCCCAACCATCCCACAGTCGGTTTTACCGGAGCTCACCAGTCCCCCTTAATGCCTTGAGCCACTCTGAGACATACCTGACTTTCCCAAACGAACACTCCTCGGGACTCCCCACACAAACAGTGTACACTGCGTTGCTCCAGAGTCACGGAGAGGGGGTCTTCTGGGAGGGTTTTTTTTTTTTTGTCTCCCCCATTCCCCCCCCCCCCCTTTTTTTTTTTTTTTTCTTTCAGCCTGGAGTACAGCAGCCGGACCCATCGCACGAAGACAGAGGAAGCCCGAGGACTTGTCCAATGCTACGGGGGATGGGGAAAATACTTGATTCAACAGTTAATTTACATGAGCTCATCCCCTACTGTTTTATACTGTTAGATTGCTTTTTGTTTGCTTCTTCCTATGGGCGTGTGGGGGTAGGTGTCGGATTCGTGTTCCCACATCGCCTCCACTCACCCGCTCTGTTAGGTCAGAGGCAGGTATAACCACAGCATTTATGGGGTGCATTTACCTTTTTGACACTTCACTGGTCTCCTTGGCAGCTCCAATGCCCATTAACGTTGGACCGCTTACAAAGGGCCCCATATAGGGAGACACTCTGAATTGCCACAGAGAGTGGGTCGGGTTTCTTTCCAGGTGGGCCTAGGCTGGCAGGGATGGTCCCCTGGTGAGACACGAAAGTGGTAAACCCAATGCGAAACGCAGGGGAGACTAGGAAGTGTCTCTAGAGCTGGAGTACTGTTAATCTTCTTACTCTCTCCATGCGCTACTTGGCGTACTGGGCCCGATTCTATGGCATTAGATAACCTTTAATTGTTAACTTTTCAGTATTAATTTTGCTGATTGTACATGTTTATATGTTCGGTTCTCCAATGTTAGATCTACGACTGTTTTACCTTTCATGTTGGTATTGATATTTCATTAATATGCAAGTGTTGCTGCGGGGGTTCCAATGGCTGGGACTCCGCGCTTGA
Organism: Aquarana catesbeiana; assembly: GCF_042186555.1. NCBI lineage: Eukaryota > Metazoa > Chordata > Amphibia > Anura > Ranidae > Aquarana > Aquarana catesbeiana. The sequence goes on along the minus strand of NC_133332.1, from coordinate 297,167,421 downwards.
CCGTGCCCTACCTCCTCCCACAGTAGGAACACTCTGCCCTGGTGGCAGTAGCTCTCCTGTACGGAGTTACACCTCTTGATAGACCCATACCTTTTTCGTATCTTTCTTCTTCTTCTCTATACTTTTGATTCTCTCACTTCCCTCAACTCCCCCTTTTTTGTCCACTTCCGCCTTCCCCCCTCTTCTCCTCTTTCCTTTTCTATACCCTCTCACCACCTAGGGAGCAGACACTCTACCATTATGGCTCTCAAATTCCTATCTTGGAACATTAACGGATTGAACGCTCCTGAGAAGCGGACCAGCTGTCTGTCTGAACTCTGGAGACATAGCGCGCACGTAGTCTTTCTCCAAGAGACTCATTTTCGGGCAGACAAGGTCCCGAGGCTTACTAACAAGTACTTTCCGGTGGCCTACCATAGTACTTCTACTTCCTCTAAATCCAAGGGGACAAGTATTCTACTATCCAAATCTCTACACTGGCAGTTCCTGGATGAAATCCAGGATCAAGAGGGCAGGTTCCTGCTTTTGAAGGGCAAAATCAATTCTTACACATTTACTCTTGCAAATTTCTACTTGCCTAACACAAATCAAGCTCAGGTCTTAGGAACTTTCCTAACAAAGTTGGAGTCCTTCTGTGAGGGAACGCTAGTCCTGGGGGGAGACTTTAACTTCACCTTAGATCCATCTAAGGACTCATCTGCCCAATCATCATCCCTACCTCAAGGTGCGAGACGAGCTCTGAAAGACCTGCTGCATGACCATCAATTGGTTGATATATGGAGAATTTTCCATCCCCAAGAACAAGATTTCTCCTTCTATTCTCCGACCCACAGATCCTACTCCAAGATTGATTATTTCCTAATACAACACTCCGCAATTTCCTTAGCCTCCAAAGCAGAGATAGGCCAGATAACACTATCTGACCATGCTCCAGGTTTCCTAGACCTCACTCTCCCATCCTCACACTCAAAGACACCATCTTGGCGTCTGAATGAAACACTTCTCAAGGACCCTGAAACAGTGGCGGAGATCAGCAGAGAACTTCGCTCCTATTTTGAAAACAACACTGGCTCTGTGTCTAACCCTCTCTGTGTGGTCAGCACATAAATGCTACATTAGGGGGATCTTCATAAAAATTGGCCATGTGGCCAAGCAACGCCGCGCCAAAACTCTGACAGACCTTTTGACAAAACTTCATGTTTTGGAGAAGCAACATAAAGTTCGCCCTGACCATACGTCGGAAGCAGAGTTACTTCGGACTAGAGAGGCAATCAGAAAGCATTCCCTTTACAAGACCAAACATATCCTGCTCAAGGCTCGCCGCTCTTTTTATGAGTATGGAGATAAATGTGGCCGTTTGTTGGCCAATGCATTAAGAACTAAATGCACACAATCATACATCCCTGCTCTCTTGACCCCATCAGGGTCCAAGATTCATGCTTCCACGGACCTAGCAGCCACCTTTTAAGATTTCTATTCAAAGCTTTATAATTTAGATGCAGCACAGGTCGTTGGATCTTCGGCCCCCTCCCTCTCAAACATTCGGGAATACCTCCAAGAGGCCAAACTCCCTTCTCTTACGGAAGCCGAACGGGAACTACTATCCCAACCTCTCCACATAGATGAGCTTGCAAATGCCTTGATGGATACACAACCGGGGAAGGCCCCGGTCCTGATGGCTTTACGCTCCTGTACTACAGGGCATTTCAGTCACAGCTGGCCCCCCATTTCATCACAGCCTTCAATGCCATACTCGAAGGACATACCGTTCCCCCTGACATGCTGCAAGCTTCTATTTCTGTTCTTCCTTCCTAAGTCCGGGAAGGACCCACTGCTGTGCTCCAGCTACAGGCCCATTTCTCTTCTAAATTGCGACATCAAACTCCTCACGAAAATCATAGCCTCAAGGCTCAACAGTCTAATGCAACACCTGGTTGCGCTTGACCAGGTGGGCTTCATTCAGACGCGAGAAGTGAGAGAACACCATCCGGACATTAAACGTCATAGAGAAGGCTAGGCGATCCAACACCCCTCTTTTACTCCTATCCACCGATGCCGAAAAGGCTTTTGATAGGGTGGACTGGGTATTTCTCCGGGAAGCACTCTGTTCTTTTGGAATGCCGAAGTCTAGCCTAGACTGGATCTCTGCCCTCTATTCCAAACCCACAGCCACGGTAAGGGTGAACGGGGTGAACTCGGACATCTTTGCGATTTCCAATGGTACCAGGCAGGGGTGCCCCCTTTCCCCTCTATTATTTGTCCTTTCCCTAGAGCCATTTCTTCTCCATGTAAAAGACAACCCAAATATCAGTGGTGTCCATTCTGACCACTATCAACACAAAGTAGCAGCGTATGCGGACGAACTTTTATTTTATATCACTAAACCTATAACGTCCCTGCCTTCGTTGTTACAAGAATTGAAACGCTATGGCAATCTCTCCAACTTCAAAGTTAACCTCCAAAAGTCAGAAGCTCTGAATATTTCGGTACCAGACCGTACACTGACAGGCATTCGTCCCTTCTTCCCGTTTAAATGGGCCACCCGTTCTATTCAATACCTAGGTACCAGAATACCTGCAAATCCAAAGGACATTTTTGCCCTGAATTTTCAACCCTTCCTATCAACGCTCACTACAGATCTTAGGAGATGGGATCCACTCGCTTTGTCTTGGTTCGGCCGATGCAACGTACTGAAGATGAACGCAATGCCACGGCTTCTTTATTTGCTACAAGCCTTACCTGTCAAATTACCGCAAACTTATTTTCACGAGGTCCGTTCGAGGTTTATTAAGTTCATATGGCGGGGTGGACACCCTCGAATAGGTAGGACGTTGCTGCGAAGGCAGAAGCTGAGGGGAGGCATTGGATTCCCAGACCCTGCTCTCTATTACACAGCGACGCGCATGACTCGGGTGATTGACTGGTGCCGACATGGGGAATGGAAACTCTGGGTCACACTAGAGCAGGAGATGGCACGGGTCCCATTGGCTGGCCTGCTGTGGGCGCTTGGACCCTTATCTGACCACTCACACGTTGATTGGCCCTTCTCTCACTGAGATGGAAAGATTTTTCCGTCTTTCCTCCCTGCCTAATTTCCCTTCTCCCATGACTCCAATCTTGGGACATCCTAGATTTCCCCCGGGCCTGTTAGACCCGGTCTTTACCAGACTCTTACGCGCATCTCATTTCCTAGGACCCACAGGCTGGATCCCTACAGGGACATTAATAGCAGGACAGGCACCCATCTCATTGGATAGTTGGAGAGCAGGACAGCTCTCCCACTTCCTCAGCTCTCTACCCAAATATACGCTCTTTTCTAGACCACTCCATTCCTTCGAAGAAATATTCCTGAGTGATGGCCCAATCCGAGGTTCCGTTTCTAGGTCTTACAGAACACTGATGGACATACAAGCTACCACACGCTGGTATCGTACTCCGGCCGTTTTGGCCAAAATATTTCCCAATCAATCTGACCGTTGCTGGCGTTGCGAACAACAAGCTGGCGCTATTCTACACATTTTTTGGGATTGCCCCAAACTACAAACTTTCTGGCAACCTGTCCTCCGACTCATCCACAAATTCACGGACATTTCCTTAACCAATGACCCCGCTGCTGTGCTCCTCAACCTCACCCCCATGTCAAGTAAGCGATACCACAAATCTCTCCTTAAACACCTACTAAACGCTGCTAGAGCTTGCATCCCAAGTCAATGGTGGCCACGGTGGCCCATTGGTTCGCGAGGGTTAATGACATTAAGCGAATGGAAGACCTGACTGCAACGATCCGGGATAAATCCGAGGAACATAAGACCAGGTGGTTTTATTGGACCCAGTTCCGCTTCTCAGAGGAATACCTCCACACGACATAGTTGGGCCAAGGGGTATGCCAGAGGCTCTTGCTTCAAACCATGGCCTTCAGATGGCATGGAGAGCTTAGGGCGGTCCTTGCTCTCTGGGTGGACTTCTACTTCTACCCCTTTCACTTCACCATCACTTCCCCTCCTTCCCCCCCTCTTTTCCTTTACTCAGTCTCTCTCCCCCAGTCTCTAATTTTTTCTTCTTTATTCACTTCCTCTCCTTTAAATCAAAAAATTGGTATGTTTGGACCCCAGCTGGTCACACCACAGTACCCTTCCCCTAGGTGAGGATACCCAAATCCTCCATGGATACCAGGGCTAATCCCCAGACTATTATTAATGATTAATTGTCCTGTCGAGGAGAAGCCCTAGTCTTATACCTCCTGGGTATCTCGGTATCTTTTATACGTATAGAGCTGTCTCTGTTATAATATCTTGAGTTTACTTATATTTTGTTCAGATACCACTACCTGGTGTTCATATGTAAGCTATTTTGTTTGAACAACATATTCTGTGAAGTTATGATTTCATTGTATGTCGCATACCACTAAATAAAAAATGTAAAAAAAAGAAAAAAAGTATACTAATTCACAACAAGCCCGGTGGAAGACAGCCCAACCGGGTACCCTCACAGATGTACAGTAGATTCCAGCCGAACTAAATAAGCAATTACACAGTGTAAGAGAGGAACAGAGGAGCTGGCTGTAACTTGTTCTTTACCTTTACAACCACTTTAACTGTTGAAAAGTGCTGGGGGCATTTCTCAGCCCAAAGGGCATGCAATTAAACTCAAACAGTCCCAAGGGCATAGTAAAGGAATTCTTTTCACTATCCTGATCTTTAACTGGGACTTGCCAGTAGCCGCTTGCCAAATCGAGGGAAGAGAAGTACTTGGCCTGCCCCAATGCCATTAGTGATTCCTCCACCCGGAGTAACAGTAGCTATCCTAGTGGGTACAGGCATTCAGCTTGCGATAGTCCACACAGAATCGCAGGCTTTCATTCCCTCCATAACCATGGGAGCAGCCCAGGGGCTGCAACTCTCCCAGATTACGCCACTCAGATTTGTAGCACTTTGCAGAGCAAGTCCCCTTCTGGCACAGCGCTGTGGGAATGTTGCGGTACCGTTCCTGGATTGGTGGAACATCCCCCTTATGCACTGGTGATAAGTGGTCTCCGTGTACCTGTAGTCCTCTGGGCTAATGGCAAGGATCAAAAGGTGCTTCTCTAGCAGTTGGTGTAGCAACATCTGTTGTGGTAGGGGATAGTCCTGGAAAGGAATTTCAAGCTGTTCCAGTAGTAGCTTGTATTGTGACTCATCCAATGAGGCCATAGCTGCCTGAAGCAGAGCACAGGTGGCTTCTACCCCAGGCTGAGCTTCTGAGATGCAGTGATGGGGAATCATGTACAGGTTTGTTAGGGTGGCATGATTGAGGAGTGTGATGGGGCTGGTCCCCAGGTTGATGAGCTGCACCAGGACCTTCCCTTTGTGAACCTTGGAAAATGTGCATGCAACCAGCAACTATCCAGGCACCACCAAGTCCTTGCGGTGTTCTATCATCACAGTGGCCCCTTGCAGCTTCTTGTGGGACCGATGGGGAGGGATCAAATTATATCTTAGAGGGGTGGTAATAGAAGCTTCTGTTTGGGGGTGTCGGGACAACCCAGACCTGTTCAGGCTGGCTCCTGCCGCCCTCTGGTAAGCTTTGCAGGCCCGGATGATGTTGAGCCACACAGCTCGCAGACCGCTACCCTGTGCCCGCCAGCCAGAAGGCTCAAACTTGGCCAGCAAGCAGGGCAAGTCCAAGCCTTTTAACACATTCCTGCCCAAAACAATGTGTAGTGAAGAGCTGACTGGGCCACGAGTCACCACCACTCCTACTTTTTCCACCACTTGGTCACCAATCTGGATCGTCACCCAGTTTTTACCATATACTAGGATAGGCAAGCTATTGGCTGCTTTAAGGAATACCCAGGAGGGGTCCAGTTCTTGTGTCCCAAACCGATGGACGTAAAAGTCATACTCAATGACTGTGACTTAAGACCCTGTGTCGATTAAGCACGAGACCTCCAGTTCATTAACAATGGTGGTCACCACCGGGCTTGGGGCAGTCATGGACTGTTGTTGGTTGGGACTTTGTGCTGCTGGTCCTGGGTGTCTTCCCTCTGCCCTGGGAGCCGCGTTAAATGGCATCCTCTGCGTGCTTTAAATTTCGGGCCTGCCACAGTTCTTGCTACATGCACAAAATAACCACACTGCCAGCACTTACGGTCTTCCTCTGGGTCCCTCTTTAATGGTTTTCTCGCCCTTGGAGGGAGGGGCTGAATCCTGTTTGAGTGTGGAAACTTCCTGTTTCAGGGAAGCCATGTCCAAGGCGAGTTCCCTTAGTGCTGTTTGTATGGCATACAGAGGTGAAGAAGCTAAAGCCTTTTTTTTTATATACAGTGGATCATACTTTTTAGTCACCGCCAAGTCGTTCTGTTCTTGCACAACTACGTCTACCACAATGTCATGGAAAGAGATGGCGGGTTGTACTCTGATTCACTCCTGCAGGGCCCTCCTAACTGGACCTGCCTTCAGTCCTACCACAAACTGACACATCAGTATGTGACCCAAGTCCATGATTTCTGCACAGCCATGTGCATCCTTCTTTTGCAGCTGTTTCCAGGGGTGCTGGAGCACCACTGAGACGTGCATGAGACTCCCATCATTCTGCTGTCTCCGGACAAAGAGTCTGTGCTTTAAGTGATTCTAAAGGCAGAAGGTTTTTTTTTTCTTAATGCATTCTATGCATTAAGATAAAAAAACTGGGGGCGTGACCGGAAGTTGCCCTGCATGGACGCTTAAACTCTCAGCTCTCCACTAGCCCACAGCTTTAAGGCCTAAAAGGGGGATTTTCAGCTACATTTTATGGGAGGCAGCAGGAGAACCAGATCCTCCAAGCCCAGGGGATCGTCCCAGCCGCCACCCGGCTCCACTGCAACCCTCCACGAGTACTTTAAAACGCCCTCCATGTCCGAGGACGAGCGGGACAAGATGGCGCTGACGGCTCCTGGCTCCTTCCTCCTTCACGAGGCAGCCACTACAGCAGAGCTCGGCATCGCCTCCACTACCCCAGCATGCAGCGGATCTGGAGTTTGAGACGGAGAGACCGATAAGCAGGGGATCAGCAGTGGTGAGTCCACCCCCGCCTCTCTCAGCACAAGGGAAGCATTGGTGCGCACCCCAGGACACTTTACTAGGCCTCACTGCAGCCTCTTACACGCAGTGTTCAGAGGCCTTCCCGCAGCTGCTGCGCTAAGTGTCTGATCCATCCCTATCCCTGGGAGGAACGGCATCTCCCACACCCTCATTACAACCCAGTGATTTCCCCCACTGCCAGACCCAGAGGGAATATGGGTCCAGGGACATTTACCAGAGGCACAATATGGAGGATGCACCCCCCAACCAGTGTTCGGTCCCCCCCCTGACTCCCCCCAGCCACAGAGGCAAGCCCGCCATAGTGCCTCCAGGCCCACAGAACAGGGGACAAGTCAGATAAAATCATACGCCCAGGTGACAAGCTCGCCGACCCTGACCCCTATGGATGTCCAGGAAGGGGGCCCCCCTTCTTACTCACAGAGGCCTTCATGGGGAGACGCGAGGGACCCCCAACTGCAGTTTTGGGACTCTCGGAAACCTGCACCCCCCCAATACTTCAAAGGGAATCCTCCCCACCACGCAGCCCACAACACCACATGGGTCATACCCTGCGCCTCCAACAGCCCACCTCATGGCAAGACTGCCTTCAAGCTATCCCTACCAAGGAGGACTTTAAACTCCTCATTGAGGAAGTTAAATCCGCCTGTCGGGCGGAAATCCAAGTGATACATGCCAACCTTAAACATTTATCTGAAAGGATGGAGATGGCAGAGGAGGAAATTCAAGAGACCAAACTGGCGGTACCTCGCACTCAAGTGCAGGGGGCCGACCATCACATAATGCTCCGGAACATGCAACGCCATATTGAAGATTTGGACAATCGGGGGCGCAGAAAATACATCCGAGTCAGGGGCCTACCCGAGTCAGAGGGTCCCGAAGACCTCCATGAAACCCTGCAACTCTTATTTAACAACCTTCTGGGGGACCCCCCAAACAAACCCATTGAAATGGACCGTGCTCCCCGCGCCCTGCGTCCTAAAGGGCCGTTTCCAGACCCCGAGACATCATATGCAGGGTCCACTCCTTCTCCCTGAAGGAGGACATCATGCGCAAAGCCCGCATCACAAAGAAAGTGCTCTTTGAAAACACGCAAGTCCAGCTATTTCCAGATCTTTCCTGGATCACTTTGCAGAAACGCAGACTGCTCCAGCCCCTGCTCATTTCGCTTCAAGAAAATGATATAACATACCGCTGGGTAGGGATGAGCCGAACACCCCCCTGTTCGGTTCGCACCAGAACATGCGAACAGGAAAAAAGTTCGTTCGAACACGCGAACACCGTTAAAGTCTATGGGACACGAACATGAATAAACAAAAGTGCTAATTTTAAAGGCTTATATGAAAGTTATTGTCATAAAAAGTGTTTGGGGACCTGGGTCCTGCCCCAGGGGACATGGATCAATGCAAAAAAAAGTTTTAAAAACGGCCATTTTTTCAGGAGCAGTGATTTTAATAATGCTTAAAGTCAAACAATAAAAGTGTAATATCCCTTTAAATTTCGTACCTGGGGGGTGTCTATAGTATGCCTGTAAAGGGGCGCATGTTTCCTGTGTTTAGAACAGTCTGACAGCAAAATGACATTTCAAAGGAAAAAACTCATTTAAAACTACCCGCGGCTATTGCATTGCCGACAATACACATAGAAGTTCATTGATAAAAACGGCATGGGAATTCCCCAAAGGGGAACCCCGAACCAAAATTTAAAAAAAAAAATGACGTGGGAGTCCTCCTAAATTCCATACCAGGCCCTTCAGGTCTGGTATGGATATTAAGGGGAACCCCGGCCAAAATTAAAAAAAAAAAATGACGTGGGGTTACCCCTAAATTCCATACCAGACCCTTCAGGTCTGGTATGGATTTTAAGGGGAACCCCGCGCCAAAAAAAAAAAAAAACGGCGTGGGGTCCCCCCAAAAATCCATACCAGACCCTTATCCGAGCACGCAACCTGGCAGGCCGCAGGAAAAGAGGGGGGGACGAGAGTGCGGCCCCCCCTCCCTCCTGAACCGTACCAGGCCACATGCCCTCAACATTGGGAGGGTGCTTTGGGGTAGCCCCCCAAAACACCTTGTCCCCATGTTGATGAGGACAAGGGCCTCATCCCCACAACCCTGGCCGGTGGTTGTGGGGGTCTGTGGGCGGGGAGCTTATCGGAATCTGGAAGCCCCCTTTAACAAGGTGACCCCCAGATCCCGGCCCCCCCCTGTGTGAAATGGTAAGGGGGTACATAAGTACCCCTACCATTTCACGAAAAAAGTGTCAAAAATGTTAAAAATGACAAGAGACAGTTTTTGACAAGTCCTTTATTTAAATGCTTCTTCTTTCTTCTATCTTCCTTCATCTTCTGGTTCTTCTGGTTCTTCTGGCTCTTCTGGTTCTTCCTCCGGCGTTCTCGTCCAGCATCTCCTCCGCTGCGTCTTCTATCTTCTTCTCCTCGGGCCGCTCCGCACCCATGGCATGGGGGGAGGCTCCCGCTCTTCTCTTCTTCTTTTCTTCTCTTCTTCTCTTCTTCATTTTCTTCTCCGGGCCACTCCGCAATCCATGCTGGCATGGAGGGAGGCTCCCGCTGTGTGACGGCGCCCCTCGTCTGACAGTTCTTAAATAACGGGGGGGCGGGGCCACCCGGTGACCCCGCCCCACTCTGACGCACGGTGACTTGACGGGACTTCCCTGTGACATCACGGGGAATGCCACAGGGAAGTCCCGTCATGTCCCGTGCGTCAGAGGGGGGCGGGGTCACCGGGTGGCCCCGCCCCCCATTATTTAAGAACTGTCAGACGAGGAGCGCCGTCACACAGCGGGAGCCTCCCTCCATGCCAGCATGGATGGCGGAGCGGCCCGGAGAAGAAAATGAAGAAGAGAAGAAGAGAAGAAAAGAAGAAGAGAAGAGCGGGAGCCTCCCCCCCATGCCATGGGTGCGGAGCGGCCCGAGGAGAAGAAGATAGAAGACGCCGCGGAGGAGATGCTGGACGAGAACGCCGGAGGAAGAACCAGAAGAGCCAGAAGAACCAGAAGAACCAGAAGATGAAGGAAGATAGAAGAAAGAAGAAGCATTTAAATAAAGGAATTGTCAAAAACTGTCTCTTGTCATTTTTAACATTTTTGACACTTTTTTCGTGAAATGGTAGGGGTACTTATGTACCCCCTTACCATTTCACACAGGGGGGGGGCCGGGATCTGGGGGTCACCTTGTTAAAGGGGGCTTCCAGATTCCGATAAGCCCCCTGCCCGCAGACCCTCACAACCACCGGCCAGGGTTGTGGGGATGAGGCCCTTGTCCTCATCAACATGGGGACAAGGTGTTTTGGGGGGCTACCCCAAAGCACCCTCCCAATGTTGAGGGCATGTGGCCTGGTACGGTTCAGGAGGGAGGGGGGGCCGCACTCTCGTCCCCCCCTCTTTTCCTGCGGCCTGCCAGGTTGCGTGCTCGGATAAGGGTCTGGTATGGATTTTTGGGGGGACCCCACGCCGGTTTTTTTTTTTTTTTTTTTTGGCGCGGGGTTCCCCTTAAAATCCATACCAGACCTGAAGGGTCTGGTATGGAATTTAGGGGGAACCCCACGTCATTTTTTTTTTTTAATTTTGGCCGGGGTTCCCCTTAATATCCATATCAGACCTGAAGGGCCTGGTATGGAATTTAGGGGGACTCCCACGTCTTTTTTTTTTAATTTTGGTTCGGGGTTCCCCTTTGGGGAATTCCCATGCCGTTTTTATCAATGAACTTCTATGTGTATTGTCGGCAATGCAATAGCCGCGGGTAGTTTTAAATGAGTTTTTTCCTTCAAAATGTCATTTTGCTGTCAGACTGTTCTAAACACAGGAAACATGCGCCCCTTTACAGGCATACTATAGACACCCCCTAGGTACGAAATTTAAAGGGATATTACACTTTTATTGATTGACTTTAAGCATTATTAAAATCACTGCTCCTGAAAAAACGGCCGTTTTTAAAACTTTTTTTTGCATTGATCCATGTCCCCTGGGGCAGGACCCGGGTCCCCAAACACTTTTTATGACAATAACTTGCATATTAGCCTTTAAAATTAGCACTTTTGATTTCTCCCATAGACTTTTAAAGGGTGTTCCGCGGCATTCGAATTTGCCGCGAACACCCCAAATTGTTCGCTGTTCGGCGAACTTGCGAACAGCCAATGTTCGAGTCGAACATGAGTTCGACTCGAACTCGAAGCTCATCCCTACCGCTGGGGATTCCCCTTTAGCCTCACTGCTCGCCGGCAGGGAAAATCAGCAGTACTGCGCTTCCCTGAAGATCTGGATAACTTTTGTGACACCCTGGAGATCCCCGTCCCTCGTCTGCCTGAATGGGACTTGGTGGACTCACCAACGCCACCTCCCGTGGTCTGGCAGAAGATCCCACCAACTAAACGCCCTAGGGACCGGGACTCTCCCAGAGGGTCTACCAAACCTAAACCTAAAAAAGGATGACTGCCTTGCTCCCCACTCCTGCCCCTCTCATCACAGTTATTTGCATTCCCCCCAAGGCCCCCCGCCTATCACTTAGTTTTCATTATTGGGCACTTTCTTCTGGAGACTTGTCAGTGGTGGTCCTTCTGATCACTAGTCCCCCTAGAGGTTTACCTTACTAAAGTTCCCCCTTGTCACCTTGTTTTGAGAACTTAAACACAGTTGATTTTGTTCTGAGTGGTTCACTATGCCCCCCCGGACTGGGCCCTTGTTGGGGGCTGTGGCCGGAGGGACCTACTGGAACTTATTGGAGTCTCGGCGGTATGTACTGCCCGGGACAACAACGAAATGCCTATTCCTATTTGAAATGTTAATAACCAATTCTCTCTTTTTTCTCTTTTTTCTCTCCTTATTCTTCTTCCTCTCTCCCCTCCCTACCCCTTTCTCCTTCCTGGCTAGCCGTGGGTCAGGGACGGTCACCTGGTCGCATCTCATGTCCGGATCTCCTCACTTCCTGGATCTCGTAGAGGATTCACGGCTGGATAAGTAATCGAGTGCACACATACACTAATGACCATGGCTAAGCTCATGTCGTTTAATGTCCATGGTTTGAATTCAAACAAAAAAAGACATCTGGCGTTGGGGAAGCTCAGGCGATCTGGGGCAGACGTAGCTCTGTTGCAAGAAACACATTTTAACAGAGGAGACGCCTTCACCTTTGCATCTAAACAATACCTCCAGGTTTATCAGGCCTTTAGCTCCCGCAAACGAGCGGGTGTGGCCATCCTATTTAAAAGAGGCTTTCCTTTTAAATGCTCCGAGTCCTTAATTGACCCGAGGGGACACTATATAATTTTGAGGGGTCAGTGGCAAACGCAGGTGGTAACTATCTGTAATATCTACGCTCCTATCACCCATCAGATACACTTCCTATCCAAGGTCCTTGCACGCCTGTTTAGGTTACCCAATGATTATCTGATCATTGGCGGAGATTTTAACTTGGTTCACTCGGTAGGTCTAGACCGCCACGTGATTAATCCTACAGCCCCTCAGACCCGAGCTGCCCGTGACTCCAAGTTGTTTAGTCAACTAACTAGACGTCATGCCCTATTTGATGTATGGCGGGCTATACACCCGGGAGATAGACAATACACATTCTTTTCTGCCCCTCACCGTACGCATTCCCGTTTAGACTATTTTTTCGTTAACAATGCCACTTTACGCGCTACCAAAACAGCTCAGATCCTACCCATATCCTGGTCCGATCAAGCCCCAGTTATTATATCACTAGAAATAGGCACCCCTACCCGCAAACCCAGTAATTGGCAGTTAAACAACTTTCTCCTCCAACATACTCCGTCTAGACTGGAGCTAGAAACAACTTTGCAGAACTATTTCTTAGAAAATAATACCCCTGAGGTCTCCCTCCCTATTCTCTGGGAGGCCCACAAGGCAGTCCTCAGGGGACGGTGTATCGCGATCTCCTCGGCTATGAAGAAAAATGCGATGGCATCTAAAATTCAAGCTGAGAGAGATCTTAAGGCTCTAGAACTCCGATTGCAAGCCTCGCCATCCCTACTTCTCCTTAAAAAAGTGGTTTTCCTCAGAAACACTCTCCGAGACTTAGCGCTGGGCCGGGTGGAAAAGGCACTGCTTCGGCTAAAACAAACATATTATGATAAAGGCAACAAAGCCCATACCCTTCTGGCGTGTAAATTATCTGAGCGCTCCCACATGTCCACCCCTCACCAAATTAAAGATAAAAAGGGGGCCCTTTTATCACACCCCCAAGACATAGCTCAGACTTTTGGGGAATTTTACACAACCCTATATAATAACCCTGAAATCCCCAAGGATCCGCTCCCTCCCGATTTAAAGGATCGTATGTGACAATATCTGGAGGATAGTGGACTTCCCAAAATTCAGGGGACGGACCTAATGTCACTCAGTGCTCCAATCACAGAGGAAGAACTATCGGCCACTATTAAAATCTTGCCCTCACATAAATCCCCCGGGCCAGATGGTCTCCCTTATGAGTACTACAAGGCATTTCTCCCGATTCTCCTGCCCCACATGTGTAGGATGTTTAACGCCTTCTTTCAGAAAACCACTATTCCCACGGACATGCAGAGGTTGTTCCTCATGTTGATCCCCAAACCTGACAAAGATCCTTCAGTATGTGCCAGTTACAGGCCAATCGCACTTCTAAACTCTGATTTAAAAATCTTTACTAAACTCCTCTCGATGCGGTTGAACCTGATACTTCCCTCTCTGATACACAAGGATCAGGTGGGATTTGTCCCCCTATGTCAGACAGGGGATAATACGAGACGAATTATTGACCTGATAGATGTGGCGAACAGGAATAAGCTGGAGGCGTTAGTTCTCGGCTTGGACGCAGAAAAAGCTTTTGACCGCCTTGGCTGGTCCTTCCTGTTCGCCACGTTGAATTGCATGGGATTCCGGGGTCCATTTCTGCAAGCTATTAGACATCTGTACACTAATCCCTCATCCCAGGTAAAGACTCCCTTTGCCCTTTCGCAGGCTTTCCCGATCACGAATGGAACCCGCCAGGGGTGCCCGCTTTCACCGCTACTATTTGCATTGTGTGTTGAGCCTCTGGCGGCGTCCAGTCGAAAAAACCCGAATATACATGGGATCCCGCTGAGAGATAGGGAATTTAAGTTAGCACTGTTTGCTGACGATATTATACTCACCCTGACCCAGCCTAGGATTTCACTTCCCAACTTGCATGCTGAACTCGACCTATATAGAGCTTTATCGGGTTACAAGATAAATGCAGCTAAATCCGAAGCTCTACCCATTAATATCCCAACACAGGAAACCCAACACTTTCAACAATGTTTCCCTTACCACTGGAAAACATCATCCCTGAAATATTTGGGAGTTCAGATAACTCCTTCTTACTCCACCTTATACCGAGCCAATTATCCCCCCTTTTTAAAACTATAAGGCACCTCCTACAAAAATGGAAGGCTCATCATATCTCCCTACTAGGGAGGATGGCTTCTGTCAAGATGGCTATCCTACCAAAGCTGCTTTATCTTTTCCAAACACTTCCCATCCCAATACCGTAGGCGGAACTGAGGAAACTCCAGGCAGATCTGATACGCTTTGTCTGGAATTACAAGAGGCATAGAATATCACAATCGGTCATGACGGCGGCGCGATCGGACGGCGGGTTGTCCTTCCCTGACCTAACTAAATACTATCAAGCCATCCAATTGCGTGCCCTGGCCTCTTGGTTTACTCAACGTTCTTTCAATAGGTGGACAGAAATTGAAAAACTATGGATGGCGCCAGTCCATCCAAATAGTATGCTATGGAATGCAATGGTGAATGTAGATTCTACTCAGCTTTTGGGCCCCATGCTCCACCTCAGTTCACTCTGGCATAAATTATCACGACTTTATAAACTATGCTCAGAGAGCTCACTTCTCACGTCATTCCTCTACAACCCCAGGTTGCCTGCAGGTCTTACACACCAGATGTCTTCCCCGTGGGCAACAAGAGATCTGTTCCATTTTGGTCATTTGGTGCATCCATGCACGCGCAGATTGCTTTCCTTTACAGACCTCCAGAAAAAATTTGACTTACCGCGGCAAGTATTCTATGGATACTTGCAGATTAGGCACTATGCTCAATCACTAGCCCCGAACCTGCAGTTCTCGGCCCCAACTCCTTTTGAAGGCCTGATATTGGAGGGTTCGACTAGACGTGGGCTAATATCCGATATCTACCGGATACTAAATTCCTACAACATCACTGATCAGGGTAAACACGCTTACGTGCTCCACTGGGAGAGGTTTTTGGGTGAGGAGATTCCAGAATCTACATGGAAGATGATCTGGTCTCAGGCAGCTAAGAGTTCACTCTGTACACTGTACAAGGAGAACGCCTATAAAATTCTTTTTCTATGGTATATGACACCTGATGTCCTCCACGCCATTTACCCTTCTAGTTCGGACAAATTTTGGAGGTGCCTGAAAGACAGAGGGACCTTATATCATATCTACTGGTCATGTCCCAAAATAGTTCCTTTCTGGACGGAGACGCAATCATTGCTGATTCGCATGTTGGGCGTGCAGGTTCCTAGAACCCCGAAATTATTTCTTCTTGGAGTGTCCGGATTACGTATATCTCGACACTCCAGGAAACTGCTTAGCCATGTTCTTACAGCAGCGAGATGCCTGGTTGTCCTGTACTGGAAAAGACAGATTCCACCTACTCAAACAGACCTCTATACCAGAATAAAAGACATAGAGCTAATGGAGAAAATGACAGCTAGACTACAAAATAGATTGGAGGCACATGACAAGGTTTGGGAGGATTGGCACAGGCGGGAGGACCCACCCTGGGCCGGCGGCTAAGCCCTCCCCTCCCCCCTTTCCCTTCTTTTCCCTCTTTTCTTTTTTCCTCCTTTATCTTCTTTCCTTTTTTAGAATGTTGGATTATATTCAGATTAATAACGATATCTGCTGGTTGACAGTTTTAGGTGTTATGGAATATGTTACATCACTACTGAACTTGGATGATTATACTGATTACCAGATTGGTTGTCCACCAGTTGCACTTAGTTATATGCGATACCATTGTTCTAAGTATGTATATATCTTTATGCCTAATAAAAATTGTTATTTGAAAAAAAAAGATCAAAAAAACCTTCTATGTGCAGAAGCCCCCCTAGTACTTAACTGAGCCCCATCTCGATCCAGCAATGTTGCATGAGAGCCTTGGCTGTCTGTGACTCCCTCCTAATTGGTTGAGACAGCAGCGGGCGCCATTGGCTCCTGATCCTGTCAAGCAAAGACATTGAGTCAATAAGGAGAGGGGGGGCCGATCTACTGCTCTGTGTCTCGTGTCTGAATGGACACACAGAGCAGCGGCTCGGCTCAGGTGCCCCCATAGCAAGCTGCTTGCTGTGGTGGCACTCAGCAGGAGGGAGGGGCCAGAAGCGCTGGCTAGGGATCCAAGAAGAGGAGAATTTGGGCTGCTCTATGCAAAACCACTGCACAGGGCTGTAGACATGTACACTGACAAAAAATGTGTTCGTTTTCGTTTAATTTGTTTTTATGCTTTTTTCAGAAATCCGAAAATTTGGATTTTCGGATTTCCGAATTCTGAATTTTCGAATCTCCGATTTTAAATTTTCGAATCTTCAAATTTCCGATTTTTGAATTTTTGAATTTTCGGATTTTCAGATTTTTGTATTTCCGAATGTCCAAAAATCGGAAAAAAAGAAAGAAAATCAGTAAAATTCGAAATAACTAACTATTAAATTATAGGTATTGGAATGTCCTTTCAAATTTGTCTGTTTGTGAACGTAACAAATACAAATTTATCTGAAGTTACGAATTATCCAAAATAACGAATGCCACATCTAAACAAATGGAATGGAACAAATTAATAATAAATAATAATAATAAAAAGGTTTAATTATTATTATTGTTGTTTATTATTATTAGATTGTTACGTTCCATTTGTTTAGATGCGGCATTCGTTATTTCAGATAATTCGTAACTTCGGATAAATTCGTACCCATTACGTTCACAAACAGCCAAATTTGAAAGGAAATTCCAATACCTATAATTTTATAGTTATTCTTAGTTATTTCAGATTTTCGGATTTTCATTCTTTTGAATTTTCAGATTTTCTTTCTTATTTTTGATTTTTAAAAGTTGCAAAATTTCGAATTTCTGAAATTTCTAATTTCTGAACTTCGAAATCTCCAATTTCCAAAATTTTCCAATTCCTGAAGTTTAGAATTTTCCAATTTCCGAAATTCCGAATTTCCAATTCGGAAATTCGAAATTTGAAAATTTCGGAATTAACAAATTTGTCAAAATTCTTTAAAAAAACAAATTCAAGACTAAATGAATTGCACATGTCTACAGAGCAGGTAAGTATTACATGTTTGTTACTTTTAAACAAAACACCCCAAGACTTAAAAATCGCTTTTAGCTTTTGGACCATCATGTTTAATCCAAACAGGGCCCTATAGGCGTGTCACAATTTTCTCCAGTGTGGCCCAGTCCTCTTCCTGCAGAGACATCACTGTTTGTTGGGCGTCATCCTCCAAGGAGTTCATGGCTAGCTCCGCAATCAGCTGGGCAGGAACCTGGTACAGGCGTGCATCACTCTCTAGCCTCTCCTCCTGTTCATCCAGGGCATGCTGGAGCCATTAAACTTAGACACTAGGGCCAGGGCTGAACCTCGCAGTGCCATGATGGTGCCTGCTCCACCTTCCGCACCTGCTGAAGGACATTTCCTGCCAAGTGTGCAAGAGTGCAGCGTGGTACTGCGGCAGTAACTCACACACAGTTTAGTTGCAATAGAAAGAACTTATAATGTAGTCAAAGTTCAGCACTTCACAGCAAGCCTAGCAGAAGACAGCCTTACCAGGAACACTCATGGATGAACAGCAGTTTGTAGCAGAGCAGATCTCAGCTGAAATGACAGCATCTGTCTTGAGGAGCAGAATGCTGCCTGGCCAGTCATGCCCAAGTGGTGGATAGCTATTCATGCCCTATGCATGTGGAACCTTTCCCTGCCCTTATTACTGTCCCTTGCTAAATGCGTGCCAAACTCAGGAGTCAGGATCTTAAACAGACTCTGCCTGACACAAGATGGCTGCCAAAGTTACATGGGTTGTCAGCATCTAGCCAGATTGCTGCTTCACTGACTCAGGAAACCATAGATCAGCGGTTCTCAACTCCCATCCTCAGGACCCACCAATAGGCCAGGTTTTATGTATTACCTTGAGGAGATGCAGACTAGAATACTGCAATCACTGAGCAGCGAATGATATCACCTGTGATGTATTTCAGTTATCTTGCAAACCTGGCCTGTTAGTGGGCCCTGAGGACAGGAGTTGAGAACCACTGCCATAGAGGAACCAAGTTCTTCTTCCTCTCCCTCTGCACTGTTGCTGTGGTTGAACACCACCTGCACCTGTCTACAATGTTAACACCATAGGTGCATGTTACTATTGATCAAAAGCACACAACTGTCCTCCTCCACTTTGTGTAGCAATGCCCGTGCCCTCTGGCAGATTGATGGGCAGAGGACCTGTGCTGACCACTGAATTAAAATCTAATATATGGTAAAGCCATGCTTTCTATGGATGGGCTTGTGTTACAATGCCTTTTAGATACCACAGCGTGTTCTATATTTAGTGACTTCACATAAGCTTTCAAATAGTAGGTTTGCAGGAAATAATATAAAAGCGGGACCAACATCTATGTTACCACTTTGCTGGTATACTCCATGTTACAAAATTACAGTTGCACTTTTAAAAGCATTGCAATAAAAGCTTTTCACTGGCAACCACAGCAAAAAAAGATTATTAGTAACCATTTTATGTTTCGTTATTAACCAAAATATAAGTGACCTACTTCAGAAAGCATTCCAATCTAATGGGGCGTACACACGGTCGGACTTTTCGACCGGACCGGTCTGACGGATGCCGACGAACCAAATCCGATCGTGTGTGGGCTTCACCGGACCTTCATTGGACTTTTCCAGTCGCAAATCTGACAGACTTCAGATTTGGAACAGGCTTCAAATCTTTACGTCGTAACTCCGCCGGACCCAGAAATCCGCTCGTCTGTATGCTAGTCCGACGGACAAAAACTGATGCTAGGGCAGCTATTGGCTACTGGCTATCAACTTCCTTATTTTAGTCCGGTGTACGTCATCACGTACGAATCCGTCGGACTTTGGTGTGATCGTGTGTAGGCAAGTTCGTTCGTTAGAAGGTCCGTCGAAAGTCCGCTGGAAAGTTTGTCAGACCAGTCCGGTCGAAAAGTCTGCCCGTGTGTAAGCGGCATAAGGCTCAGTTTCCACTAGTGCGACTTATCATGTGACTTGAGACTGCAAAATCGCATGGCAAGTCCTTCCCCATGATTTCCAATGAGTACCGTTCATATCTGTGCGATTTCAAAGTATTCTTTGCACTACTTTGGTCCCACTTTGATGCGACTTTAGGTCCATGGACCTCAAGAATACACAGGCATTGGTTCAAGACGCATCAAAATCTTGCGACTTTCAGGTCGCAATAGTGGAAACCTAGCCTAATAGAAAAAAGGGGCATTTTTTAAAACCAATTTCTTTCAGGTCAGTATTTTAGCAACATTTTAGCCAACTTATTTGCAAATGTTAAGCAGCTGCTCATCGTGATGGGTATACCTTCACTACGATCATATCAATAAAGTCAATGTTGTATGAAAAGCTGCAGCATTCCTTAACCGCTTAAGGACCGGGCCTATTTTTCAGACTCTGTGTTTAGTTAAAATCATTTTTTTTGGTTAGAAAATTACTTAGAACCCCCAAACATTATATATATATATATATATATATATATATATATATATATATATATATATATATATATATATTTCAGACACCCTAGATAATAAAATGGCAGTCGTACTTTTTTGACTTAAAAAATAAAACAACAGTAAAGTTAGTCCAATTTTTTTTTATATTGTGAAAGATTGTGAAAGAATGTTATGCCAGTAAATTGATACCCAACATGTCATGCTTCGTGAAATGGCGACAAACTTTTACCCTTAAAAATCTCCATAGGTGACGTTTAAAAATTTCTACAGGTTACCAGTTTTAAGTTACAGAGGAGGTCTAGGGCTAGAATTATTGCTCTCGCTCTAACGATCGTGGCCATACTTCACATGTGTGGTTTGAACACTGTTTTCGTATGCAGCCGTGACTTACGTATGCATTCGCTTCTGTACGTGAGCTCGGAGGGACAGGGTGCTTTAAAAAAAAATTAAAAAATCCTATTCATTTTACTTTTTATTTTTAAACTGTCCTTTTAAAAAAGATTTTTTGGGTCACTTTTATTCCTATTACAAGGAATGTAAACATCCCTTGTAATAGAAAAAAAAACATGACAGGACCTCTTAAATATGAGATCTGGGGTCAAAAAGGCATCTCAGATGTACACTAAAATGCAATAAAAAAAAAATAAAAATGTCCCCTTATTGGGCGGAGGTGAAGTTTGACGATGAAGATTTCCCTCACTCGGCATCCAACCTCACAGGGGAGTGGACGCGATCGTCTCCACTGCTACCGACGCCTCCGGTAAGCGGCGGAGACGACCAGAGCGTGGCGGGAGGGGACCCTCTCCTGCCACAATAAGTGATCCCGTGGCAAATCTGCCGCTGGGACCACTTTTATCCGAAATCCAGCCGCCCGTTGTTTTTAAAAATACCAGGGTTATGGCAGCTAGCTGCTGCCATAACAACGGTATTTGGCGTCAATATACCGACGTAAAACGACAGCAACTGGTCCTGAGTTCCAGCTCTTTAAAAATATATGACACTGTCTGCTTGCAGGGAATGCTGGTAATTTAACATCAAGCTCTGGGTAGACTTTTAGGAAAAGAAGTGAAGCAACCACATGAGGTGGGGTTGAGATTCTGTAAAGTCCCATATACAAAAGTATAAGGGACTGAAATTACAATTGCAAAAATGTATCGGTAGTGAAATTTTGAAAGTAGCAGGCACCTACATAAAGGTTTTGCAATATTTATATATATATATATATATATATACATATATACATATATATATATATATATATATATATATATATATATATATATATATATATATATATATACGTTCAAACCCTCCTTGGAGTGCTCATTCACACCAGGAGGTGCGTCTGAACAGGTGCGCTTTTTGCATGTCAGTGGGCAGCTCATTATTTCAATGGGCTTGCCCTATGCACATAAAATGCATAAGAAAGGAAAATTGCAGGCAAGATTTTTTAAATTGAGCCACAGCAAAGGCACCATGCGTTTTGGAAGGTGTGAAGACGTGACGTGTGGGGGTGCCATTAAGAATTGATGGCATGTGTGCATGGCTGCAAAAGGCAGTGCATTTTTGTGTAGTACGGGAAAATGTGCTATTTTGCGTGGGTTCCCACACTGCACCTGGTGTGAACAAGGCCTTAGTCCAGTCACACAGCTATTTATCTCCATGTATACAAGTTTCAGGGAAGTTACCATTGCTTGAGCAATAGAGAAAAGCACAACTCCCAAACTTATGGTGTAGCTATTTTATACTTTGTATACATTTTTAATAACGGACGTATTCATTTACAATTAGGAGTTGACGAAAATTCCAAAATGCAGTTATCTACCTACAACCTACCTTAAGTGCTACTGTCCCAAGGGAAAAATGTGAATTGCCATTTTGATTTTAATCAATAAGGGTCAAACCTTTTTTTGTTGCAGGAAATCCACGCAGCTTCTTTTTCTTTTGTTGGTGGATGCTTTCAGGTGCATAATGATATCTGATCAACAGTTTTACTATGTTATTATTTTTTATAAATAATAATTTTATTATTATTTATTATCTGCAGTTTTATTGGTGCAGACTTTCATCATGCCATTATCCTGGAGGATAAGGCTTCAAGCCTAAGCCCATGTTTCCTGTTACTTTAAATTGCTCCTTAGGGCCAAGCTGGCCAAAATTATTTAACCACTGGCCTACATGGCACTTTTAACCCCTTCCTGCCCAGGCCAATTTTCAGCTTTCAACGCTGTCAGACTTTGAATGACAATTGTGTGGTCATGCAACATTGTACTCAAATTATTTTTTTTTTCATTTTTTTCCCACAAATAGTGTTTTCTTTTGGTGGTTTTTTATTATTTGCAAATCTTTGAAGAAAAGAAAAAGTTTTTCTTAGTTTCTGTCAGAAAATGTTGTAAATAAGTAATTTTTCTCCTTCACTGATGTGCGCTGATGAGGCTGCACTGATAGGCATCACTTATGGGCAGTGATAGGTGGCACTGATGAGCGACACTTAAAGGCAGCACTGAATTGCATCACTGATGGGCACAGACTGGCATCACTGCTAAGTTACTGTACAGGTCTCACCTGTGAGGAGATGCCGCTGATTGGCTCTCCTCACACTCTGTCAGTGTGAGTTGAGGAGGGCTGATAAACGACATTTCCATGTTTACATGTGATCAGCTGAGGTTGGACACAGCTGATCACATGGGTAAAGAGCAGAATTGGTAGCCTAGTCCCCAAACAAATCATCTTTTACAAGTAAAAAACATGGTAGCGGTACAAATATGTCACCAGTGAAAAGATTAACCCCAAAAGGGGAGAATCACATTAGTGCAATGGATCACAGATGTAATTTTCCTCAACTAGTTTCGCGGGCAGTGCCGCTTCATCAGGAGGGTATCTGTGATAGGATCAGAAAGACAATAATATGATCAAAAAGCATAAAAATAAGAACTTGTAACACAGCATCATGATTAAAAGAAATATTGATGGGGTAAGAAGCGGGAAGGAGCAGAGCTGCTTACCCATGTCCCAGCAGCCAGTAAGCACAGGGCGACGCCACCAAAAGCGCTCTCCCGCGGCGACTCGGGGGAGCCACAAATAAAACCGACAGGAGTCTGGGTAAATGAAATAAAAGGCATGGATATGCTGTGGACTTCCCAAGTCAAAATTGTAGGCCAGTGAAGAGGTGAGTGAAAAGATGAAAATAATTGTGGGGTGGACATAAAAATGAAGATAATGGTGTAATAGTGGTGTGTGCGGAGAGTGCATTTAAACAGCGTGAAAAAACGTGAAAAGAGCATCAAATAATGAGTGAAAAACATGGTGAAAGTGATTAGGAGTTAATTGAAATTGAAGTGAAACAGGGGATGTATTAATGTGAGGTACATGGGAGTGGGAGAGTGAACAATTAGCATGGTGTGAATGAGTGTGGGATGGGAAAAAAGAAGGGGAGAAGAGGGGGACAAAGTGGAAAGGAAAGTAAAAGCAAGCAAGGAAGTAGAGAGAAGGAGAAGAGGGAAGGAAATTTGATGATTTGTTTTTCTGGCATCAATAAAATCGTTTGTAAATTTTATAATTATTTAAAAGTGTATTGCCTTACTGTACCGTGATAGTCCAATTGCCCCTATGTTCTTGTGGCAGCCTAGCTGGGGACTAGGCTACCAATTCTATTTAATGATTCCTGGATGATGGTACAAGTCCCTATTAATCCTTATTTCGGTACCTACCATAGAGACCATATTTCTTTCTATATTCATTAGGTGGATAACACACCTGGCACGCTGTCGAGCGGGATTTTGGTGTGCGACCAGAGTGGACATGGCTGTCCCTTGCCTTCCACCTCATCGCTCCCATTTATCCCACTCTCCAGCATCTCAAACCCTCATTGACCTTCTGGTCGATTTGGGGTTGGTCTCTTAAACTACATTCAACTACCCTTAGTTTATTATTTAACAAGTTGTTACCATTAACCTTCATGCAACCATGCACCTTGGACGTCCATTGGTTGAGGCCAGACTACATTTTATTATTTCATTACAGGCTACCCGCCTATTTTTACCATGATGCACCCCATCATGTGTCTTGGTTTTCGACCCCTTGACGCCTTGGACCTCTGTTGTGTTGTTTGGCTGCATTGGCTTCATAGGAAATGTCTCCTATTTATCCATTATTAATTATCATTATGTTTTGTTACATCACAATTTTACTTTCCTTTAATCAACTTTCATTGATTGTTTCAGTGTCAACTACCTCTTTTTATTTTTATATCTACAATTGAGCCTTGCTTCAATGTCGCGGGGTTGGGAGCAACTAATAACAGGCATTTGCCTGTACACAGACCCTCTGGACCTGGGAACCCGGGATTGTTGCGCCTCAGTCAGCTCCCAGTAAGCCACTCTAATTTTACAGTTTCATCACAGCCAGGTTGCGGTGCCCTGTACCCTAGGCACCGACTTCGGCTTGTTAACTATAATACCGTTTATCTTTTTCATAGGTGACTTTGGCATGGATGGATTAGCTTCACCATGCCTCCGCCCTATGCCTACGGTCCACCAGTGCCACAGACTGAGGCCATGCATTGGCACTAACCCCCTTAACGGGCTTGCCTCTCCCGGGACTCCCATATATATTTTTTCTATATATATTTTTTTATATTTTTTCTACATCATGACCAGGTATATGCAGCTCCCCCTTTCACTTCAACTGCACTGTGGTTCACATCCTTCCCTTTTTCCGTCTATCACTCCTCCCTCCCTTTTTTCCCCTTCCCTCTCTCTCCCCTCTCACCTTTCCCTCCTCCTCTCTCCCCTTTCCCTCCTCCTCTCTCCCCCTTTTTTCTCTTTTTTCCTTTTCTCTTCCCCCTTTTTTGGTGTTTTTTGTTTTCTCTTTCCTTCCCTCTTCTCCTTCTCTCTACTTCCTTGCTTGCTTTTACTTTCCTTTCCACTTTGCCACTTTGTCCCCCTCTTCTCCCCTTCTTTTTTCCCATCCCACACTCATTCACACCATGCTAATTGTTCACTCTCCCACTCCCATGTACCTCACATTAATACATCCCCTGTTTCACTTCAATTTCAATTAACTCCTTATCACTTTCACCATGTTTTTCACTCATTATTTGATGCTTTTTCACGTTTTTTTCACGCTGTTTAAATGCACTCTCCGCAAACACCACTATTACACCATTATCTTCATTTTTATGTCCACCCCACAATTATTTTCACCTTTTCACTCACCTCTTCACTGGCCTACAATTTTGGCTTGGGAAGTCCACAGCATATCCGTGCCTTATATTTCATTTACACAGACTCCGGTCGGTTTTATTTGTGGCTCCCCCGAGTCGCCGCGGGAGACCCCTTTTGGTGGCGTCGCTCTGTGCTTAGTGGCTGCTGGGACATGGGTAAGCAGCTCTGCTCCTTCCCCTTTCTTACCCCATCAATATTTCTTTTAATCATGATGCTGTGTTACAAGTTCTTATTTTTATACTTTCGGATCATATTATTGTCTTTCTGATCCTATCACAGATACCCTCCTGATGAAGCGGCCCTGCCCACGAAACTAGTTGAGGAAAATTACATCTGTGATCCATTGCACTAATGTGATTCTCCCCTTTTGGGGTTAATCTTTTCACTGGTGGCATATCTGTACCGCTACCATGTTTTTTACTTGTAAAAGATGATTTGTTTTTCTGGCATCAATAAAATCGTTTGTAATTTTTATATTCTGTTATATTATTTAAAAGTGTATTGCCTTACTGTACCGTGATAGTCCAATGCCCCTATGTTCTTGTGGCAGCCTTGCTGGGGACTAGGCTACCAATTCTGCTATTTAATGATTCCTGGATGATGGTACAAGTCCCTATTAATCCTTATTTCGGTCCCTACCATAGAGACCATATTTCTTTCCACATGGGTAAAGAGCTGTGTCATCGGCTCTTTACTGAGATTGGAGTCGTGCCGTGTCCCAGGGACACAGCACGCCTACGATTGCCGGGTCGCGTGCCTCCCCGGGTGCAAGATTGCGGTGAGACTGGGCGATGTCATATGACTTTGGTCCAGAACAAGATAGGATCCCTCCCGCCTCATCTGTCTATACAGTGGGCGGGAGGCGGTTAACTGCTTGCTGACCAGCCGCCGCTGTTTTACTGTGGCAGAATGTCACGGCTGGGCGAAACTACGTTACCTTGCGTCACTTCGCGTTTTGGCCACTATGAGTGCCCGCAGTGTGTGACTGGAGCCGATGCGAGTGCCCGGCGGGCGCAATGACCGCTGGGCACCCGCAATCGCTCGTGACAGAGCGAGAACCGGGCTCTGTGTGTGTAAACACACACAGAACCTGGTTCTTTCAGGGGAGTATAGACAGATCGTGTGTTCATACTAAGTATGAACACCGATCTCACTGTTAGAATACACCTAGGGAACACAATTAACCCCTTGATTGCCCCCTAGTGTTAACCCCTTGCCTGCCAGTGACATTTATACAGTAATCGGTGCATTTTTATAGCACTGATCGCTGTATAATTGTCAATGATTCCAAAAATGTGTCAGGTGTCCAATTTGTCCACCGCAATATCGCAGTCCTGATCAAAATCGCAGATCGCCGCCATTAATAGTAAAAAAAAAAAAAAATAAATAAAAATGCCATAAATCTATCCCTTATTTTGTAGACGCTATAACTTTTGCGCGAACCAATCAATATACGCTTATTGTGATTTTTTTACCAAAAATATGTAGAAGAATACATATTGACCTAAACTGAGGAAAAAATGTGTTTTTTTTATAAAAAATGTGGGATATTTATTATAGCAAAAAGTAAAAAAATATTGTGTTTTTTTTCAAAATTGTCCCTATTCTTTTGTTTATAGTGCAAAAAATAAAAACCGCAGAGGCGATTAAATAACACCAAAAAAAAAGCTCTATTTGTGAAAAAAAGCTGTCAATTTTGTTTGGGTACATCGTCGCACGACCGCGCAATTGTCAGTTAAGCGAAGCAAGTATCGAATCGCAAAAAATGGCCTGGTCATTGAGCAGCCAAATCTTTCGGGGCTGAAGTGGTTAAATAGATAGTAAACATGGACTTAAGCTGGCCATAGATGGATCAAAATTTGGCTGTTTCAGTAGGACCTGTACAAATTTCGATCCATCTATGGACAGGCTGGTTATACTAAAGTTGATTAATCGATCAACTTCAGTACAACAAGCCCGTCATGTTTTTCCATATAAATAACTTTGGCTGGCTTTAGCAGCCAGCAGTGATTATTATATTCTGACAGCGGCGAAACCTCTGTAGCACCATCTACCTAGGTAGGTGCTAGAGTAGGTCTTTTTTGGTAAGTGTAGGTAAATTTAGGCAGCCTTAACTGGAAGCTAGGCCTCTTTGTTTTGGTTTGTCTGGGCTGGGAGTGGCTCAGAGCAGCAGCTGGTGATTTACAGACAGCATCATTTAGACCTCCCTCATCTTTCTAGAGCCTTCTGGAGGTACTAGAAAGAGAGCAGGAGAGGAAAAGTGGAGCTGCCTGGGGTCTGTTAAGGAGCCCTGACCAATCCCCAACTTAGATTGGCAGGGGACAGGCCTCCTAAATACCTAGAGTCAGCCCAGCAGGGGGATATTGTCAGGTGGAAGAACTGAGGATGGAGTACTAGGCTGTCGGGGCCTTTGAAGCAACTCCCCAATCTGGGGGGGGGGGGGGGTGACCTTGGGCTTGGCACTCAGGTGCAGGATGGAGCCCTTTAAGAAAGCATGAAAGATCCGAACAGGAGGCACAGGAGGAGTCAGAGGGGACAGCAGAAGCTAGTGCTGCCAGGCAAGTCTTCAGGAGGGAACCACCGGTTGCAGCCAGGGGGGCTGGTGAGTGACGTGCAGTCAGGAGCACTGGAGAGGCATGCCAGAAAGGACTGAAAGGAAACAGTCAGAGCTGGGTGTGGAGCCAGTAGGTAGGATTGCAATGTCATGGGCAGTAAAGTCGGGTAGTTGCAGCCAGAAGGTCTGGCAGGGCCTGAAGAGGACTGACTGGGAGCAGTAGACAACCAGAAGGACAGCTAGCACTAACAAGACTTTACATATTTTCTGCTACACTATAGGGGTCCGCGGCCTCTGCCTGCAAAAGACTGTTGCTAAGGCTTGGCTGTGCTAGTGCCAGGCCTAACCACCATGTGCTAGCTGTTACTGGAGCCACTAGATAGGAAATGAAGAGTTGTGCTGGAGGAGTCTGGAGAAGTATACAAAGAGTGTACATAGTTGTCCCTAGCAACTTTGCTATTATTTCACTGGGCATCCCATATTTCCCCAAGCCCCATTCAAGTTAAATCCCCTCAATATAACAACAAAAAACAAAGCCCACAGACTGTTCATTGTCTTGGAGTGTCTGAGAAGTGAATGCCGGGCCGGGCAGGGTGACAGGAGGGCAGCTGTAGGCTTTAAAATACTGTGCGCCTTTTACTATCTTTACATTTTTTTGATAAAGTGTGATGATGCTTACTCACTGTCCAATGAGTATGTTAGAGGTGACACAGGAAGCTGCAAAGCTGGACCAGAAAATATGGGTGTCACCTGCTTGGCTGTTCAGCGTGGAAAAAGGGTGAGCATTACAAGGCTGCTGCATCAGAATGCCAGATATCTAGACAGGTAAAACCGTTCAGAAATATGCATTTCAAATGTGTACATAGCTATACGCCTGGAGTTCAAGTTGAAATATCAATATCTAGCGTATAAAAAAAATAAACTCTATATATCAAGCTTATACACAGGGGGACCTAGAAGCATCTGAGATAGATAGCTCACATGGATCATAACACTGCCCCCCTGTAGAAATATAATAAGATCTCAGAGGGGAGTGATGGGCGATTTGCAGAGAATATTACATGGCATGGGCCGTGAGATACATTGCTGGACAAGCCTTGTACACGGACAGGAAGGCTCTAAATCTGATCTTCGTGCTAGACTAATCAGAATTTTCCATGGTCCCCCCCCCAGCTCTGTCACACCACTAGAACTATCTATAAAAGGTGTAAAGGGAATTATGTATCAAAGATCTCCAGAAGCAAAGCCAGCCCTGCATTTATCAAACAAAATAATCTCGCTGCGTGTCAGCTGCAGTCGTTTCCTTGATTTATCAAACGCTGCTCTCTCTTCCATTTAGTACCTGGGGACAGTTGATAGAGAGTCCCAGGCGGGCGGGCGGGTAAAGGGTTAAGAGGTTTATAGAGTTTAAACGTGTTTTACATTGATGTTCATGTCCCAGAAGATTGTGGCAGCTAAGAGGAGGAGGGGGGATAACGCGGGGAATATTCAATCATACAGGTGTCCCAGGCTGAAAGAGGAAAGCCCTGATTATTCTAAGCTGACCTTGTACGGCTGATGTAGGGCGCATCTGTGTTCTTGTGTATAAGAGAGAGACGGGGAAGAGGTCAAACTGGGGCAGGCAAGGAGACAATCAAAGATCCACAAAACTAAGGCATGGGAGCCATTATCAAAACCAAATATATTTGTAAATAATAATCATCATCTAATAAGTATTAAGGCAAGAAAACGCCCTACTGCATTTACAACCCCCCCCCCCCCCCCTGTATTTGTCACCACCACCAGGTCCAACCTGATCTGTGCCATTTCCGGAACCTCCTGGTTGAAGGGGAGAGTTTAAGGTAGGAAATGATTGGTTCCTGCAGATGACTGTCTGAAGCTGGGAGGCAGAGCAAGGTCATGGCTTGCTGGGTACTCTGTGTTTTCAATAGACGCACACAGCCCCAGCCAGGAGAGCACACGCACAGGCAGCCTCTTTTGCAGCTGGCTAGGCAAAGACGACACCCAAAACAGGGAGAGGGAGGCAGCAGTTTGAGGACCAGCTGGGCATTTACAAAAGGGAGATTTTCAAGGAAGCATACTTTACATTATATGTAAGTCTGGACTTCATAAACTAAAATTAAAAAAAAAATGTTTATTATCACTTTAAGAGAAATGTTAACATGGCCATAGGCTTCAAATGTCTGTTCCTCTACCTGAGAATTTTGGGTGTTCTCCCACCTTTGTGTGTCCCAGCATCTCCTGTTACATTCTCCCTAACATAAAATAAAAACCTCCTGTAGAGATGGTGGAAGCCCCTCATAATAGTCACGGTAGGCGTGCAGACCCAGGAACTCAACGCAAAGATTTCACCAATAGAGATCCCAAGAGATATAGGAAACTGTCTGAACTTTAAAGCTGAACTGTGGGCAATTTTTTTTTGTGCATGCAGTGGGGCTTTGCCTGCACTGCATAGGTTGTAAAGGCACAAGGTTTTTTAGCTTCATGCATTCTATGCATGAAGCTAAAAAACCTTCTGTGTGCAGTAGCCCCCCCAGCCCCCCAAGACTTACCTGAGCCTCTTCTCGATCCAGAGATGTATATGAGAGCCTTGGCTCTCTGGGAACTCGCACTCCTGATTGGCTTTTGGCAGCAGCGGGAGCAATTGGCAACCAAGAGATTAAATGATCGTCGGGATAGTTGCGTACACATGCTGCTGCGCCTGCGCAATCGCCGCTTGAAACTCACAAGTAATTTATCAGTTTGATCTGTTGATTGTGACATGATCATAGCTTGGACATTTATGTAAGTGTACTGTTTAACCGGTTCCGGAGCAGCCGTCGCAGTTATACTGCAGCGGTTGGTCCGGCTGCGCAAAGAGTCATAGCTTTACATCGCGCACGCAGCCGGCGGCCAGGCCGCGACGATAGGATTCGATCCAGAACCGATCAATCTCCAGGCCCAGGCCAATGGTATCTGGCCTGGACCTGGTGATCGGTCCTGACGAATGAGATCCTTCACAGCAGGGGAAGTGATGTCATTTATCCTCGTGTAGGTCTTTTCGTTACAGACCGAGAAGAGAGAACATCTCATAGTAAGTGCACCAACACTACACTGACACCAGTCCACGTAGGTACACTTGCCACCCCCGATCACCCCCAGTTAACCCCTTCACCCCCTGTCACTGTGTCACCTAGTGCAGCATTCAGATTTTTTTTTTGATCGCTGTACTGGTGTCATTAGTGACAAAAATCAGCGTTCGGGTAATAAGTATTAGGTCCAGATAGGTCTAGGGACCCCCCTAACCCCCCCTAATAAAGGTTTAGGGAATAAAGTCAGATAGGGTCTGCGTCGCCCCAGGCATCGTCAGATTAGTGCCAGTAGCGCTAACACCCACACATGCACCATACACCTCCCTTAGTAGTATAGTGTCTGAATGGATCGATATCTGATCTGATCAGAACTATATTAGCGTCCCCAGCAGTTTAGGGTTTCCAAAAATGCAGTGTTAGTGGGATCAGCCCAGATACCTTCTAGCACCTGCGTTTAGCCCCTCCGCCCAGCCCAGCCCAGCCAAGTGCAGTATCAATCGATCACTGTCGCTTACAAAACACAAAACACATAACTGCAGCATTCGCAGAGTCAGGCCTGATCTCTGCGAACGCTAACAGTTTTTTTTGCAGAGTTTGAAGCAGTCGCTGACAGTCAGGAGCTTGTTTTCCTGTGAGTCTCACTAGTGTACCAGTAAATTTAGAGACCAAAATGTCAAATCGAAGGTACACTACAGACATCTCAAGTCTCCTGCGAGGTGCAGGAGACTCCCACATTTCTGCGGCGGCTCCCGCACACCCGCAAGAGCCTCCCGATCTCCTGGGAATGATCGGTGCAGCTGGGAACAGCCTGTGATCACCGATCTCCTTTGTATCGATTTTTAGCTGACAGTTGCTTCTCCTTCTCTCCCTTCTGCGGCTGTCAGCTAAAAAGCTATACAGGATCGGTGATCACAGCTGTCCCTCCTGCTGCACAGCGATCATCCCCAGCTGCTCTGTCTGCTCCTCCCCCTGGCCCCCTCTGTGTCCTTCTCCACCCCTCGTTCTCCTCTGACCCCTCCATGTCCTTCTCTGCCCTCGTCCCCCGCAGCCGGATCCCCTCCTCTCCTCTCCCGCCGGCTGCGGGGGGAATTTGTAATAGGACACAGTGAGCGAGTTCGCTCCTGTGTCCATTGATTACTGAGCAGAGTAACCTTTTTCTCCTGTTCATTCATCTTTAGTGCTGAGAAAGGGACTGGGGGATGTGTGTCCTCAGTCCCTTTGTCTGTCTCAAAGGGGAGATGTCAGGGGCCTGTTTAGACCCCTGACATCTCACCAAAGCCCCCCCCAAAAATATATTAAAAAAATTGTAAAAAAAGTCTAAAAAATGAAAAAGTGTGAAAAAAATAGATAAAAAACTACTAACATCACTCTCCCCTGCCCTACCAACACTGTCCACTGCCCCAACCCCCTCCCCCCAAAAAGCATTGTGAAAAAAAAAAAAAATAAATTAAATTGTAAAAAAATCAATTAATAAAAATAAAAAAACTACTGACGCCATCCACATACCACCCACCCCACCCCCTTCCCCAAAAGCACTGTGAAAAAAATATTGAAAAAGTGATTTAAAAAATATTTTGCCGTGGGGGCGTTTGCGAGCGTGAAGCGCCACCTCCCTGAAATGAGTTTCTGCAGGTTGGGATGTCTGCACTAGTGAAGAGGCCTACACTTTTCTGAGCATGACAGATAGTGAAGAGGAAGTCACTCATCTGTCAGATTCAGGCTCAAAATATGAACCTGTAGACAGCAGCAGCTCCCTGACAGATAGCTTTGACGACGGAATAGTGGTCCCTGCCAAGGTCAGGCGTACCAGACATTGTTGTTTTGCTGTCGTTGAGGTGCAAGAACTGCAGGGCTCTCGTATGGAGCAGAGAGCCAGTACTAGTGCCATTCATCCTTCTGGTGAACTGGCAAGCACCAGCAGCCTAGTACATCCAGCACTGCAGTAACACTTGGTGACGTGGCGAGTCCCATACGTGCAGTTCAAGCTGGCGAGGTGGCTAGCATGAGTAGTGTCCCACTGCAGTTAAGAAGAAGACAAACACAGGCCCATTGAGCCCATAGTGCCCTTCCTGCTGCATTCGCCAATCCGAATTGGGAACCCACTACTTCTGCAGCACCCTTACCTCCCCATTCACTGGCCAACCCGGAATTCAGGTGGAAACAGTTGATTTTACTTCACTTGATTTTTATTCGCTTTTTTTCACCGAACATCTCTATAGATCTATTGTGGACCAAATCAATTTGTATGCTGGTCAATTCATCGCCGCTATAGATTGGAAACCAATTACGTTTTCTGAATTTAAGACCTTCCTGGGCCTATCCCTCCTCATGGGCATAACTAAAAAGAGTGAGTTGTGGTCATATTGGTCCACTGACCCAATTCACCATATGCCCGTGTTCTCTGCCTCAATGACCAGGACGCGATAGAAGCAGATCTTGCAGTTCATGCACTTCGACGACAATGAACTCTGTTGTCCTCGGGATGACCCTGGATTTGATCGGCTCTACAAAATTCAGCACCTTGTAAACCACTTCAACCAACAGTTTGCAGCCTTGTTTACTGCCGATCAAGTTGTCTGCGTTGATGCGTCCCTGATTAAGTTTTCTGGCCGCTTGTCTATCAAACAGTATCTTCCCAGCAAGCGTGCCAGGTATGGGGTCAAGATGTATAAGCTCTGTGACAAGGCAACAGGCTATACATGTAGTTTTATGGTTTACGAGGGAAAAGATAGTCACGTAGAGCCGGAGAGCTGCCCGGACTACATAGGGAGCACTGTAAAGATTGTGTGGGACTTGGTTTCACCCTTATTCGGAAAGGGGTACCACTTATACATGGACAATTATTACACGAGAGCGCCACTTTTTAGTCACCTTTTTGATTATGGAATTGGCGCATGTGGCACCGTGCGATCTAATCGCTGGGGCTTCCCCCAACAGCTTGTACAATCCCGACTTAGACAGGGGGAGAGATCCTGCTTGATATGTAATAATTTGTTAGCAGTGAAGTTGAGGGATTCACGGAATGATTTTGTTCTGTCCTTCCTTCACGCACATACGACAGTCCAAATTTCTATGGCAACTGGTGTTGTGGAGAAACCCCTCTGTGTTCCTGAATACAACCTTAATATGGGAGGGGTGGACCTCAACGACCAGTTGTTGGCGCCGTACCTAATTGCCCATAAGGCCAGACGCTGGCACAAAAAAAGTGTCTGTATATTTATTTCAATTGGCTCTGCTGAACGCTTTTGTGCTATACAAAGCTTCAGGACAGACTGGATCCTTCATTAAATTCCAGGAAGAGATTGTTACAGCCCTTCTGTTTCCAAACGGTGCAAAGGCCCAACTTCCCAACACAAATGCAGTGAGCTGGATGCATGAGAGGCATTTTCCGTATGTCCTCCCTGGTACCCCTACCCAAAGAACACCCCAAAGATGATTTTGTGTCTGCAGAAAACGCGGATTTAGGCGTGACACCCGCTTTTATTGTCCCTCCGGTCCTGACCAACCTGGTCTCTGCATTGGTGACTGTTTCAAACGCTACCACACACTAGTTGAGTATTAGTGTAGGGTACAGCACTACACAGTCCTAGGCACACGTACACAGAGACTCGAAAGATGTGAGGGCCATCACATTTTGAGAGACCCTAATCTGCAATGTTCAGTTTCCATTTTTACAGTTTTTATAAAAGTGGGGAAAAAAAACACACAAAAACATAAATAAAATAAAAAAGCCAAAAATAGCTGTGTTTTTTTTCTTCTCTCTCTCTATTGTTGGCTCTCTACTGTCTGCTCTACTTTCACACACTATTGTTCTATATCTATTGTTCTCTCTCTGTTTTATTTTTACTATGTTTTATTGCATTTGCTTTGCAGGTATGATATGTTATACTGTAATGTTTGTTTTATTGTTAACCATCATTTGCAGCAAGGGTTTATTTATCTTGACAGAAACAGCGTTTGCTCCCACGATATGTAAAGCCATGACTCCAGCGCTGTCGGAGGTGATTTAACCACCACAGTTGAAAAAAAAAAAAAGAGCATATATGCCGAAGCATGGGGCAGGGGTGGAGGAGCGATTTGCTCCTAACATTAGGGGCACATTGCGCCCATGCTTCGTCATATATTTTTTAGGCACAGATTGCAATGTTTTATTTTTACTATATTTTATTGTATTTGATTTGCAGGTATGGTAAATCTGACTGTTATACTGTAATGTTACTTTGTTTTATTGGTAACCATCATTTGCTTAGCAGGTACGCCATTCAGCTGCAGCTCAGGTTTATTTATCTTGACAGCAACAGCATTTGCTCCCACGATACATAAATCAGCAACTCCAGCGCTGTAGGAGGTGATTTCACCACCACAGTTAAAAAAAATAATGGTGTATGTATGCCCATCATTAGAAGTGGGTGGATGAAGGGTGGTATTCTAATGCTGGGCATACCCACCGATCAATCTCTTTTTTTCATGCAGCCCACAGGCAGCATGAAAAAAAGAACATCACAATGCATGCACAACAAGGACCAAAGACGTACTAGTATGTTGCTGGACTCTGAGTAGGTTATACCTGAATGATGCCTGCTGGTTTAGGTATCCTCTTGGTATCATTCTTTTCAGCCAGCAGTCAGCTTTCATGTAAAAGCATGTAAAAGCAATCCTAGTGGCTAATTAGGGTCTAGACTGCTTTTACAAGCAGTGGGAGGGAACGTCCCCCCCCCCCCCACACACCATTTTCCATGGTTTTCTCGGGCTCTCCTGTTCCAACAGGGAACCCGAGAATGCAGCTGATAGAGCTGATCAGAGACCAGAATGGCTCCAATCATCTCTATGGCTTAAGAAACCGGAAGCTACGAGCATTTCATGACTTAGGTTTCGCCGGATATAAACAGCGTCATTGGGAAATTGGCAAAGCGTTTTATCACACCGATCTTGGTGTGGTCAGATGCTTTGAGGGCAGAGGAGAGATCTAGGGTCTAATGGACCCCAATTTTTTAAAAGAGTACCTGTCACTAACTATTGCTTTCATATGGGATATTTACATTCTCTGAGATAATAAAAATTATTTAAAAAAAATAAAATTGAAAGGAACAGTTTAAAAATAAAATAAAAAAGCAAAATAAATAATTAAAAAACCCCACCCCAGTCCCCCCGTGCTTACGCGCAATGGCGAACGCAAGTGTCAGTCTGGTGTCATATGTAAACAGCAATTGCACCATGCATGTGTGGTATCACTGCGAAAGTCAGATTGAGGGCAGTAATTTTAGCAGTAAACCTCCTCTGTAAATCTAAAGTGGTAACCTGTAAAGGCTTTTATAAAATGTATGTAGTTTGTCGCAGCTGCATGTTTGTGCGGAATTTTAAAACATGTCGTGTTTGGTATCCATGTACTTGGCATAAGATCATCTTTTTTATTTCATCAAACATTTGGGCAATATAGTGTGTTTTAGTGCATTAAAATTTAAAAAAGTGTGTTTTTTCCCCAAAAATTGCGTTTGAAAAATCGCTGCGCAAATACTGTGTGAGAAAAAAAATGCAACACCCACCATTCTAATCTGTAGTGCCTTTGCTTTAAAAAAATATATTTGTCACAAGTGATTGAAATATGACAAGAAAAAAAATACACAAAGTTGTCACTAAATGATGTATTGCTCACATATGCCTTGGGCATATGTGAAATTACACCCCAAAATACATTCTGCTGCTTCTCCCGAGTACGGGGATACCACATGTGTGAGACTTTTTGGGAGCCTAGCCGTGTACAGGACCCCGAAAACCCAGCACCGCCTTCAGGCTTTCTAAGGGCGTAAAATGGTGATTTCACTTCCTCATTACCTATCACAGTTTGTGGAAAAATATAAAATATTCCATGGACTCAACATGCCTCTCAGCAAATAGCTTGGGGTGTCTACTTTCCAAAACGGGGTCATTTGGGGGGGGGGTGTTGTGTTGTCTGGGCATTTCATGGCATCCCAAACTGTGATAGGTAGTGAGGAAGTGAAATCACCATTTTACGCCCTTAGAAAGCCTGAAGGCGGCGGTGATTGGTTTTCGGGGTCCTGTACATGGCTAGGCTCCCAAAAAGTCTCACACATGGTATTCCCGTACTCAGGAGAAGCAGCAGAATTTTTGGGGTGTAATTCCACATATGCCCATGGCATGTTTGAGCAATATATCATTTAGTGACAACTTTGTGCAAAAAAAAAAAAAAGTTTGTCATTTTCCCGTAACTTATGGCAAAATATAAACTATTCCATGGACTCAACATGCCTCTCAGCAAATAGTTTTGGGTGTCTACTTTCCAAAATGGGGTCATTGGGGGGGGGGTTTGTGCTATCTTGGCATTTTATGGCCTTCGAAACAGTGATAGGTAGTGAGGAGTGAATTCAAAAATGTAGGCCCTTAGAAATCCTGAAGGCAGTGCTTGGTTTTCGGGGCCCCATACGCAGTTGGCTCCCAAAAAGTATCACACATGTGGTATCCCCATACTCAGGAGAAGCAGCAGAATTTATTTTGGGGTGTAATTCCACATATAACCATGGCATATGTGAGCAATATATAATTTAGTGACAACTTTGTGTATTTTTTTTCTTGTCGTATTTCAATCACTTGTGACAAAAAAATTATGTATTCAATTTCCTTGAGGTACATACTTTCCAAAATGGGGTCATTGGGGTGGGGGGGTGGGGGGGGGTGTACTGTCCTGCCATTTTAGCACCTCAAGAAATGATAGGCAGTCATAAACTAAGGCCCATTTCACACTGGGGCGGTGGGTGCATCGGCGGTAGAGCGCCGCTATTTTTAGTGGCGTTTTACAGTCAATTTCGCGGTGCTATTCGGCCCCTAGACGCTACAACTTTTACGCAAACCAATAAATATACACTTATTGACATTTTTTTTTACCAAAGACATGTGGCTGAATACATTTTGGCCTAAATGTATGACTAAAATTGAGTTTATTGGATTTTTCTTCTAACAAAAAATAGAAAATATAATTTTTTTTTCAAAATTTTTAGTCTTTTTCGCTTGTATCACAAAAAATAAAAATTGCAGAGGCAACCAAATACCGTCAAAAGAAAGCTCTATTTGTGGGAAAAAAAGGACACAAATTTTGTTTGGGTACAACCATTGCATGACCGCGCATTTACCAGTTAAAACAGCGCAGTGCCAAATTGTGCTCTGGTCATTGAGCAGCCTAATCTTCCGGGGCTGAAGTGGTTAATAAACCAGATGTTTGAGACAGTATCACACTATGTGGAGTCCTTTTGTCTCCTAAACATTCTGCTGGTTTCCTAATACTGCATCCTGTATCCTGAGTTGCTATGAACCTCCTGGTGTATACCATCCATTGCCATAGCAGAGGTACGTCCGGATTTCTTTCTCAGTGGATCAGAGATCCAACCAAGCGCTGTGTGACCTCTCTG
This sequence comes from Aquarana catesbeiana, assembly GCF_042186555.1. Taxonomy (NCBI): domain Eukaryota; kingdom Metazoa; phylum Chordata; class Amphibia; order Anura; family Ranidae; genus Aquarana; species Aquarana catesbeiana. The sequence goes on along the minus strand of NC_133332.1, from coordinate 297,129,310 downwards.
AGTAAGGAGGGTCGCTGGCTTTCCGGTAAGCCTCCATTTTTGATTATGGTGATGGGTGTCACGCTATCAGGTGTATTTCTCACATGGGACCTTCTTTGATGGAATCCAGCTTTATATGAACTTTTTGTTTGCACAATTGCACTTTATTCACACGTGATGTTATTTTACTTATGTGTCTTCAAACTTTATTCACATTTATTATTGTTTATATACAATTGATTGTATTTTTTTTTACATATATTATCTGTGCCTTGGGTCTGGGTAATAGTGCACAGCTGCTTATTAAATTTTAGTTCCTAGCGCGGATATACCCTTTACATTTAAAATGAGCAGTTATCCCATGCAGTGCAGGCACAGCCCCACTGCATGGGAAAATAAAATTGCCTGGAGTTCAGCTTTTAAGCTTAAGCATCTACCAAAGAATGAAATGAAATAAGTTTTGAGTGGATAGACCCTTTAACCTTCTATTAAAACATTTTTTTTTGCTTTGGATATAGCAGGAAAGGGTTAAAGCTTCAATCTGTTTTTTATTTCCCCCTGGCACTTCTGATGGTGATTTTTTTTCTTTCTTATATAATCCTTATTTAAATTCGGGAAGCATACATAAATTCAAATATTCACAGCATCCTCCTTGAATAGCAATAAATAAAAATCTGTGATAATCTATTATGAAGCCATTTGCCAGTGTGTTTCTTGTTATTCGTTTAAAATGGAAGTAAAAGCAAACTGCTACATTCACAGCAGAAATATGTGAATATGTATGTACTATCTTCCAAAATTTAGTAATTTGTTTAGCCAGTTCTCAAATCCAGACCTTACTGTTCGAAAGCACAGCCAGAATTTGACCTCGTTTTTCTCTACTGCAGTTAAAACAATACAGCTTGGTCAGAGACCACCCCATCCTGTGATAGACCGTGACGAAGCAGCGTGTAGGAAGGATTTTCCTTTAGTCCTTTAGTTCTTTCCCCCAGGTCGTGTGGTGCATAGAGGTTCCACCCTTCCCCTTTATAAGGTAAAAAAGGAGCTCAGAAACGAGAAGGCAGCCATGTAGCAGAGAGCTGAGGAGCCGGTACACCTCGCGTGAGTTGCCGGAAGGCCTAGGGCCTGAAGATGTCATTAGTAGTTGAGCACCACAGTAATCCCTCCTGCATAACGCTAATGGGACCATTAGAAACAGTTTAGCCTAGGGAAGTTTATGTTAATCACTTTGGGACTTGGTATGTCAACATGTGAACTGCATTGGACTTCCTGTAAATGTATTTCTGTAGTTCTTTTTAAGCATTGCACAATAACATTGAAAAAAGATACTGTAATGCCTCATTACTGATCATGGATGCAAGATAGAGTTACGTGCCTATAGGGGATGAGATGCATAGCCATGAAGAAAAGTCAAAAAAGGGTACAGAGTAGAGTAGAGAAGACATTTTAAAGATTGAAGTACAAAACTTGATCGATCTAGGGGCTGGTGGTGGCTAGATGGAATGAGGTTTACCCTCCTGAACCCCTCAAGTTGTGTCATGTTCCAGGTGGCCTGTGTCACTTGAGCCTCAGGCAAAAACATTGGAGCACCAGAATTTACAAGGCCCTGCAAGAGAGTCTGCTCTATATGTATAGAAGGGTCAGAGGGGATGCAAATCAGGAGGATGCAGCATGCAGGGTCTCGGACTCCCCATCTGTGCACATGGACTGGTATTGGGTAATGGAGAGTGGAGATATAAAGCCCCATACACACTATCAGATTTTCTGCTGATTTTTGTCTTCAGATTTACCAAAACCATGTAGTGCAAGGGCCTGTCTGATTGCATAGAAATTTAAACTCCTAAGGTTTGACCTCATATTATATGGTTTTGGTAAATTTGAAGGAAAAAATCATCAGAAAATCTGATAGTGTGTATGGGGCTTTATTCTTCTATTTCCCAGCAAAAGACCTGTCCCGCAGCTCCTATCCCCCCCCCTCCGCCTTCTGCGGTGGACTGTTCCTGACGTCATCATGCCCTTAGGCCTGCTGTGGACGCGAAGACATCAGGAGCTGTCGATCACTGGATCTTGGGGGAGCACCCCATGCTGTGCAATGCTGTGAAGCCTGATTGGCTTACAGTGATGTACCTTTCTCTCTTAGCCTGAATCCTGCTCTGTATGGAGCAGGAGAAGGACAATATAGAGACAGTTTGAGGTATTGTTTAAAATATAGTTAAGTATTTGTTAATGAACACACAAATAAAATAAATAGAGGTATTCTATAGAAAAAACACAAAATAATAACCCAGCGCCAATGGTGGACCACCCGGAGAGCTCAAAACAGAACATGTGATGTATAATATGTATATTTACCGTACCATGTACTGGGACATTGTGGATACATATAGCATGACTCATACAAAAGAGTAAAAGAGAGGAAACCATCAAAGATCACCCGTGCAGCCGGACCAACCGTAGCTGGTAGATACAGATCATAACAAGGAAAACACATAAAGTCCAGCGCTCAGGATATTTTAAAAGCAAACTGCAACAGGCATAGAAATTTGAATATTTTAATAAACCAGTAATAAATAATATAAAGTGACATTAAAAACTGCTGATTGAAACCAAGTTAATAAGCACTGTTGCAGAAAAAAAACACACAGTAACACAGTATTACAATATTAAAATAAAAAATAAAAAACACAATCTCACAATAATAGAAAGTAGATAAGTCTTGCACTCAATATCAACATGTGCTTAAAATGGGGGACAGTCAGCCTTGAACAGCAGGAGACCATCACAGGAGATCCATCCAAAAATGCCCCACAGGAAACACTGGGTGAAGTGATAAAAACAGAACACAGTACTCAAAGCAGGAGGCAGTGGGCGAAGTAGTGGGGGCAAACCGAAGTACTCACAGCAAGATGAAAATGCTCACAGCTGTCCCGTTCGTTGGGGAGACTGGCATCATGCAGGGGGGCTCGCTGGCTCAAACAGATAGTGAGATGGCCGCAGCGTGGAAGGTGCACAGCTCCGCCGTACGGAGAGCAGCCTGGCCGGAGCTCCGTGGCGGTGAAAGATGACGTCAGCACAGGGGAGCCGCTGGAACGTCAGTGAATGAAAACAGACCGCTGACCTGCCGGATGGTGTCTCCACAGGGATGAAAACTCCTTAGTGGAAAGTGGTGACACTGCACTGGGATCAGTACTGGATCTGAGAAGCCAGACAAGGGGGAAATGATACTGGCGGCAGGCTGATGGAGCTCACATCTGCCTGACCAGCCTGGGGATCATCCGAAAATCATGTAGGCAATAAGTGAATGAAAAAATTAAAAAATGAAGCAAAAGGGGAAAACTTGATCAGGAATCGCCAAACCAGGAAAGGGTGGTGGAGATGATGAACCTGAGGAAAAACCACTGCTGGTTAAAGAGGCGGCTTCACAGAGGAGGTGGATGAATGGATGGATGGATCAGGGCGCACTGTAAATGGCTCTAGCTGGGGCCACTGCCATGTGGTTGCCTTGACGACGCGTTTTGCGCATGAGCGCTTTGTCATAGGGACTATGACAACATATGTGTTTTCCAGAGGTATTCTATGTTTGCCTATGTTTTCTTTCTGTTCCCAACTTTAAAAAAAATGCAGGTTAAAAGCACAGACAAATCATGTAATTAAAATGATTGCTTGAAGAGTTTTTTCTCTTTCCATAAACATTTTTTGTTATTAACTAGCATTGTGTCTCTGAATGTTCTGATCAATTTTGATAGTTGATTCCCTAGCACAGCTTCCTCCCTCCTTGAATGTCATAGCCATCTGCTCTTCTGGGAGTGTCTTACTACTGTCTGTGCTGACCCAGCTCATTTGCCCTTATTCTCACTACATAACCTTTTGGTAGTAAAGGGGAATACTATAAAGTGTCACTTGAGCAACAACTCTAATTGTGCTTGAGCTGCTGACTTTATATCTAAGACGGTGTCCAGCAAGTCTTGGGAGTTTTGGATGTTTACTCAAAGGGGGTGTTTACAGGTAAATAACAGGTATAAAATACATTAACTGCATGTATAGGCTTATAGGAAGATTTTTGTTGAAATGAATACTCTAGTAACAGAGTCTCTTTTAAAGTATAAGTTCACCTTTGGGAATATATTACATGTTCCATCCATTTTTAGGGGGAACATGTAACATGTTCCTGCTCCTGCAGTCTCCCCTGATCCCCCATTTATTGTGACAGCTGACCAGGGATCTTTTCCCCATACCTGCTGCCACAATTTGAAAGTAACCCAGCCATGCGGGGGCAACGAGGTACAGGCAGACAGATACACAGACAGCCTGCAGGAGCCTGAGACTGTACCCACAATCAGCTGATCGCGGGATGCAGTGCTTTACAGGCTCCTAAATGAAAAAAAAATGTGCATTTATTCTTTTTTTTTTTTTTTTTTTGGAAGGTGAACCTATCTTTAAATAAGAAATAGACCAACAAAGAAAACAGAAAAGAAAATGATTTTTTTTTTTTTTAACTGCATACTAGTTTTCGTTCAGTGGTGCAAGTAAGAGAATCTGCATGATAAAAATATTATAAATGGGCCGCGCTCAAAACAATAACAATTGTGCAATCAACTAAAATTCATAAATGTGTTCAATAGACACGAATGTATAAAAAATGATCACATAATCCAAATACAATATTATTAAAGTCCATAATAATAAAGTGCTTGTGCCAATGAATCCATCCATTTGTGAAAGAAAAAGTTTTTTTTATCTTCCCAACAGATGCACACCGCACTCTCTTTTTTCAAAGAAGGTCAAATATCGTTTATGGTAGATATCTCCACATGCATCTGTTGGATTTTTTGTCCCTCAATGAAGTCCTGGACGATTCTTTCTCACCGTATATACTGGCACTCCTGCACCTTTAAGATACTCTGTATAAAACTTCCTCAACAGGAATAAAGGCAGAGGAATCCCTCATAGTGTAATATTATTCAAAAATGTATTAAAAGTTGTTAAAATTACAGTTATAGTATCTCACAAAAGTGAGTACACCCCTCACATTTTTGTAAATATTTTATTATCTTTTCATGTGACAACACTGAAGAAATTACACTTTGCTACAATGTAAAGTAGTGAGTGTACAGCAACAAAAGTGAGTACACCCCTAAGTGAAATTTTCCAAATTGGGCCCAAAGTGTCAATATTTTGTGTGGCCACCATTATTTTCCAGCGCTGCCTTAACCCCCTTGGGCACGGAGTTCACCAGAGCTTCACAGGTTGCCACTGGAGTCCTCTTCCACTCCTCCATGACGATATCACGGAGCTGGTGGATGTTAGAGACCTTGCACTCCTCCACCTTCCGTTTGAGGATGCCCCACAGATGCTCAATAGGGTTTAGGTCTGGAGAAATGCTTGGCCAGTCCATCACCTTTATCCTCAGGTTCTTTAGCAAGGCAGTGGTCATCTTGGAGGTGTGTTTGGGGTTGTTATGTTGGAATGCTTCAGTATGTCACAGTACATGTTGGAATTCATGGTTCCCCCAATGAACTGTAGCCTCCCAGTGCTGGCAGCACTCATGCAGCCCCAGACCATGACACTCCCACCACAATGTTTGACTGTAGGCAACACACACTTGTCTTTGTACTCCTCACCTGGTTGCCGCCACACATGCTTGACACCATCTGAACCAAACAAGTTTATCTTGGTCTCATCAGACCACAGGGCATGGTTCCAGTAATCCATTTTCTTAGTCTGCTTGTCTTCAGCAAACTGCTTTCTTGTGCATCATCTTTAGAAGAGGCTTCCTTCTGGGATGACAGCCATGCAGACCAATTTGATGCAGTGTGCGGCATATGGTCTGAGCACTGACAGGCTGACCCCCCACCTCTTCAACCTCTGCAGCAATGCTGGCAGCACTCATACGTCTATTTCCCAAAGACAACCTCTGAATATGATGCTGTGCACTCAACTTCTTTGGTCAACCATGGCGAGTCCTGTTCTGAGTGGAACTTGTCCTGTTAAACCACTGTATGGTTTTGGCCACCATGCTGCAGCTCAGTTTCAGGGTCTTGGCAATCTTCTTATAGCCTAGGCCATCTTTAATTCTTTTTTTTCAGATCCTCAGAGAGTTCTTTGCCATGAGGTGCCATGTTGGACTTCCAGTGACCAGTTTGAGAGAGTGAAAGCGATAACACCAAATTTAACACACCTGCTCCCCATTCACACCTGAGACCTTGTAACACTAATGTGTCACATGACATAGGGGAGGGAAATGGCTAATTGGGCCCAATTTGGGCATTTTCACTTAGGGGTGTACTCATTTTTGTTGCCAGCAGTTTAGACATTAATGGCTGTGTGTCGAGTTATTTTGAGGGGTCAGCAAATTTACACTGTTATACAAGCTGTACACTCACTACTTTACATTGTAGCAAAGTGTCATTTCTTTAGTGTTGTCACATGAAAAGATAAAATAAAATATTTACAAAAATGTGAGGGGTGTACTCATTTTGTGAGATACTGTACATAAGCAAAATATGGTCAGACACATCTCAGCATACAAATGGAAACTGAAACCGCCGCCGCTTTGCACTCCAAACACCAGGGCGAGGCTTCTGTGACACATCACTTCCGGTGTTTGGAGGTCTACAGTGTCCAGCCAGACATGTGAAATGTCTCTTGGGGACTCTATGACCTTCAGGGACCTGATGGACACAAGTGCAATGTGCAGGCCTTCAGTAATCTAAGCTTACCTAGCTTTAGTCTTGTAGTCTCTGTGATTTTAGATTGCTAATACTGAGATAAGCTGTTCTTTTTATTTTTCTTTTTATGAAAAGATGATATTTAGGAAGACCCTAGAGGAAGCCTTTGGAAAGGTAATGGCCTCAAGGCCCCAGGAAAGAAGAAGATGGCAGTAGCCCTATCATCAAAACAAGAGAAACCAAATCATATTGCTCTGGTAGAGAATTCCTTTAAACAGTCTGCAGAGGTTAAAGGCTCAAATTTTCCTATCTTTCCCCTGGCACATATTAGTAGGGACCAAAATTAAAGACCGTGTCAAGAAGGATAGGGATCCTGTGTTGCAGCATTCTAAAATGCAAAAGCTTTTATTCTGGTCCCAATAAGACTCCCAACTCCCTCATGAAAGTAGAAAGTTACGGGATAGGGTATTTGACAATGACAGCCTTAGTGATCAGTCTGGAAGACTAAATGGCAGTGTTAGAATTGTCAGATACTGAAGTTAATGTTCCTGTCACTCCCTCCATCAGCAGTATCTGAGGTTCATGACCATTATAGCCCTGATTCACTTGAAAGACATGAAGAAATTTCACTATCTTGAAGATTTATTGATTCTAGCTCATTCGAAGCCTCTCCTCTTATCTAGAAGAGCCAAATCTGTCCTCTGCAGACTAAATTATTTGGGGATGATCTTCAGTTGCTTCTAGAGCAGGAACTTTCTACCTGTCAGGGAAAAGGCCAAAGAACTGGCCATTTTACCAACACCCATCATGGCCACATCAGGTGCGCTCCCGTGCGTATTGGCGTAAGCAGATGCGCGGCTGTGTGAACGTGTGTGCGCACAGATGAACAACGATGATAACGGGCGTACGCATATGCGCGGGCGTACCCAGATACTCAATGGTGCCTCCTGGCCTATATAAACCTGCTGCTGAGACCTGTGCATTGCTGGATTATCATCAGCTCCCCTGTGTTCCTGTGCTCCTGTGTTTCCTGATCTTTGACCTCCCTTTACCAACCTGGCTTGCTTAACTTGTTATCTTGATTTCCTGGTTTGACCTCTGGTTTGTACTACTGACCCTGCTCTTGTCTTCTCCCCTGTGTTTGATCTCGGCTTGGCTCACTGATTCTGCTGCAACCTGTCTCACCGTGTATGACCCCAGCTTGTTCCAGTTCTACTGCCTGAATCTCACATTGACTGATTTACCATGCATGACCCCTGGCCTGGCTCCTGGTTCTGTTTCCCGGAATGTCCATCTGCCAAGTTCACCTGGTACTCTGCAAGTACACCTGCCCTACAGTGCATCTTGCTTGTTCCAGCAACTTTCCGGTGATTAGCGCATCAAACTACAGCAACTGGCAAACCGTGCTTCTTTGGGCACTACAGTCCCTGTACCACTTCCAGGGGTGCACTGCACTTAGCCGCAAGGGGAGCCCTCTCAGCACCTCAGCCTCGCACCTGGTACGTGACACTACCCCGATGCAAGGTTCCCGAGAAGACATTGTTAGCCAAAAAAATAAGGAGTTGCATTTCAGTTTTGGCGAAGGTTGCATGAACCGTACAGGGCTTTTTATCCTCAACTACTCCAGCAGTAATTTTAATACACTGGAGTCTTTGATGACTGCAGGTTTGCTTTCTCCATCGGTAGAACAGATCCATCATTTTTCAGACCAGCTGTGGTAAAGGAAAATCTGGGGAGGTAGAGGGGACCCAGGCAACTCCCACTCTTTTGTATTGACTTTTTAGTCCAAAAGGTATGCTAGGAGGTGAGCCAGAAATAAAAAAAAAAATTGTTTTCATAAACATACCTGAATTTTGCTTTCCTGGCTCTCTCTCATTCCCACCCTGGTGTATGTTGGGAGTCTAGAGATAGAACACTTGGGGCGGGGGATGTTAGACTGCAAGCTATACATACTAGCTATTAGACACATTATCATGCATAACTGCATACATCTTGACAGGATCTGATAAAAAGAAGTATTTTAGATCATTTAGTTGTCTATATTTGCACATTCAGTCGCCTTAGGTTACCAGCCATTTTAGGCTGAGAAAAGGCTTTAACAGCTGATCTTCAATAACCAGAAGCCAGCCTTGTATAGCAAAATAACCTCCACAGATATAAAAATGTTTTGAATATCTTCAGTTCCATTAAGCTCTGAAATTTTTACAATGTCTGTAAATCTTCTAAACCACTTTTTTTATACAACCCGGTTTGTGTTTGGAGGTTTATTGGTCCTTTAAGTCTTTGTAATTTACATTTACAGGCCATTTAATGTAGAAGTTGCTGATCAAACAAGATGGGGTAAAGGGATGAGGAATGGAAAAGGAATGAAAGAGTTTAAGAACATGCAGAAGAGACATCTAGAGATGAAGGCAAGGATGGCACAAGGGATGACCCCAGAGGTGACATGCTATGGGGAACTCAATAAAGGTGATGTTTGATGTGATTAGTCTAGGCGGGCAATTCATGGAGGAGGGTGGTGCTGGGTCATTCTTGTTTGTGTTCTTATCATTAAATATGAATCCCCCTTACGGCAAAAAAAGCCCAGTCTCTGTCCAACGTGCTGAAATATTAATACTCTTTGCTTACGCTCCTGAGCTTGCGAGATTCTCAAATAGATCTAGCCCCATTGTTATAAGTAAATTAACCCCACCTGTGCTGACTGTTTTGTTAAAACTGAAAAACTTCTCGACAATCTTGTCGGAGATTGAAGGAACTCTGTTACTTTTTCCTTTAAGCTCCATTTGATGGTAAAATATAATTGATATGAAAATACACCTATTTTTAACAAGTAGAAAACACACCTATTTAAACAGGCTGTCTTTATACTAATTGTTTTCATCTTTGCATTTCTCCTTAAAGAGGAGTTCCAGCCTGGGAAAAAAATAAATAAAAGTCAGCAGCTACAAATACTGTAGCTGCTGCCTTTAATATAAGTACACTTACCTGTTCAGGGAGCCCGCCAAGCCGATCCGTCCATCAGCTTCCGGTGCAGGCGCCGGCATTGCAAGTAGAGGAAACTTGCGGCTTCACAGTCGGTTTCCTACTGCACATGCGCACGTCGCGTCGTCTTTTGGGACACACACAGGTCCCAGAAGGCCAAGGAGGGGAAGGAGGAGGGCCGGATAAAATTTGGAAGTAATGTACCTCGCCACAGCGACATAAGACAGAAGTCGTGAAGAAAACATGCAAAACAGGTACCAAAAAGAAAAAAAAATATATCCAAAAACAGGGGGGGGGGCGGGGTCATCAATTGATTGAGACCGAGTTCTCTTTTTGTCTGGAACTTTGCTTTAAGCATATGCAGGTAGGCAGCCATGTTTTCACATACACACAATACTTGAAGTGGGACTGTTAGGTCCATTAGATTCTTCCTTCTCTGAATACTCATGTACCAGTGGACACTAACCGTTTCCTCCTTAACATTACAGTTCTGTTACTTTTTGTGCATTCTGATGCCCCTGTACACACGATAGGATTTTCCAATGGAAAATGTGTGATAGGACCTTGTTGTCGGAAATTCCGACCATGTGTAGGCTCCATCACACATTTTCCATAGGAATTTCCGACACACAAAGTTTGAGAGCTTGCTATAAAATTTTCCGACAACAAAATCCGTTGTCGTAAATTCTGATCGTGTGTACACATATCTGACACACAAAGTGCTACGCATGCTCAGAATAAATTAAGAGACGAAAGCTATTGGCTACTGCCCCGTTTATAGTCCCCAACATACGTGTTTTACGTCACTGCGTTCAGAAGGATCGGATTTTCCGACAACTTTGTGTGACCGTGTATGCAAGACAAGTTTGAGCCAACATCCGTCGGAAAAAATCCTAGGATTTTGTTGTCGGAATGTCCGATCAATGTCTGACCGTGTGTACGGGGCATAATGCAAAACAGTTATCATACATAAAACTGCAATGCTATGCATTAAACAAATACTAACAGCCAAACGTCCAAAGACATGCTGGTAGGTTAATTGATTACTGTTTAAATTGGTCCTAGTATGTGTGTATGTGATAGGGCCCTTATATTGTAGACTCCTTAAGGGCAGGGACTAATGTGAATGAATAGTATGCAAATATCTGCATAAATTGACAGTGCTATATAAACACCTGTAAAAATGAAATACACAAATAGGGCATCATGAGCCAACAACAAAGCATAAGCTGTGTCAAGGCTGTAATTACATAAAACAAACAAATAATACACTGGCACGTAAAAAGCATAAACCACGTTCGAACCATAATTATATAAACAAAAGAAATAAGCTATGAGACATAAAACAAGACTATCCTATAATTACATGAACATGAAACATAACATCCTAAGTGCACAACAAAGAATAAATATTCTCACCTTATAATTACCTATATAGGAGTCCTACAAATACTAGCTTGGGCCAAAATAAAACAAGATCATACAGCAACATGTTCAAAGCAAAAAAAAAAAAGTTTGGATAGGGAGGTGTTTGGTTAAAAATGAAGGGCATGTCCAGCACTGCATATTTTCCTTTGCTCTCCCACCTTCATTAAACTGGGCATGGGAAAAAAACACAATGATCGCTGTCCAATGACAGGCGTTGAGGTGCTTTAAGCTGACTGTCATGAGAGGAGTATGGATGCTGCCTTTGCAGGTCCCCTTTCAAAATGCCAGATGGTTGTCTGTCTCTGACTTCAGTATGTTTCAGTCACAGTACTAGAAAAGCAAGTAAATGAGTGTCAGAAAAGTGTTAGAACTATTTATCTCTACACTTGATCAAAATTAGAGCCAGGAAACTAACATTCTCAAAGGAGAGTTTAGTAATGGCTGTCTCCATCAAGCTCTCAAGACATTACCTATTTAAAAGATGAATGTATATATAAAAAAGTACAATTCTATGTGTTTTGAGGCTCTAATACTTTCCTTGTCGTACTGTCAGAGCCACTAACAATCCAGATCATATCCTAATAACCGGAAAGCCATGCTGTGGGAAAAACTGAGGCTTTCATTGGTGACTGACTTCTAAAAATGCTACTTGCCTGCCTGTCACATTTATCCTCTGTCAACAGCATTTTTTTTTCAAAGTTGGGAATAGTTACAATATACAATATATATATACAATATATTTGTGTCTCTATGGCTTTTGACGAAACATATTTAGTGGGAGCAGTCTGTGACACCATCTCGTTCATCTCATCTTGACATATTAGTTAACCTGCAGCTGATGAATGAAGACAATGGTTCAAAAGGTGTGCAGAGAGCTTCCAAGGCATCAGAGGGATCTCATTGGTAAAAGGTATCAGTCAGGAGAAGGGTATAAAAGAATTTCCAAGGCATTAGATATACCGTGGAACACAGTGAAGACAGTCATCATCAAGTGGAGAAAATATGGCACAATAGTGACATTACCAAGAACTGGACGTCCCTCCAAAATTGATGAAAAAACTAGAAGAAAACTGGTCAGGGAGGCTGCCAAGAGGCCTACGGAGATATTAAAGGAGCTGCAGGAATAGCTGGCAAGTACTGGCTGTGTGGTACATGTGACAACAATCTCCCGTATTCTTCATATGTCTGGGCTATGGGGTACAGTGGCAAGACGGAAGCCTTTTCTTTTTTTTTATGAAGAAAAACATCAAAGCCCTGCTAAATTTTGCAAAAACACATCTGAAGTCTCCCAAAAGCATGCAGGAAAATGTGTTATGGTCTGATGAAACCAAGGATGAACTTTTGGGTCATTCCAAAATATATGTTTGGCGCAAAAACACTGCACATCACCAAAACAACACCATACCCACAGTGAAGCATGGTGGTGGCAGCATCATGCTTTGGGGCTGTTTTTCTTCAGCTGGAACAGGGGCCTTAGTCAAGGTAGAGGGAATTATGAACAGTTCCAAATACCAGTCAATATTGGCACAAAACCTTCAGGCTTATGCTAGAAAGCTGAACTTCATCTTTCAGCATGATAAACGACTCAAAGCATACATCCAAATCAACAAAGGAATGGCTTTACCAGAAGAAGATTAAAGTTTTGGAATGGCCCAGCCAGAGCCCAGACCTGAATCCAATTGAAATTCTGTGGGGTGATCTGAAGAGGGCTGTGCACAGGAGACGCCCTCGCAATCTGACAGATTTGGAGTGTTTTTGCAAAGAAGAGTGGGCAAATATTGGCAAGTCAAGATGTTCCTTGCTGATAGACTCATACCCAAAAAGACTGAGTGCTGTAATAAAATGAAAAGGTGCTTCAACAAAGTATTAGTTTATGGTTGTGCACACTTATGCAACCATATTATTTTCGTTTTTATTTTTACTTCTCTCCACCCAAAAGATTTCAGTTTGTTGTTTCAGTTCACAGGAATCGGGCAAAATTTGAGTGGTGTATTGCTATCTTTAGCGTGTTCAGACTTTGGAACTTTCCCTGCCAAAGGAGGTGGCGACAGCAATCACTTTTATCAAAATTAAATGTAAATTGAATGCCTTTCTTCAAGCTATAATTATTAGAATTCATCAACGCAGGGATCGATCTAGGGAATTGTTCCAGCTTGTCAGTGGTAGGCTCAGAAGGAAATAGTCTTTCTTTCTGACACTGCTAGGTATGTCGATAGCGCTAGCAGCAGCAGCAGGTATTTGACAGCATACACCTCCTGCTGCAGACATTTGCATTGCAGTGATGTTTTGGAGCCCTTCAGAAACATTTTTACTAATGATTCATTATTTGTGTAGTTTTGGTCATACCCGCCCGTCTACGATGTAACAAAGTCTGACCTACTGACAGTCTGCTCAGGCAGAGTACGGTATTATGTGATCGTAGCTGAGGCATGCCTAATCTCCACCTTGGAGAAATGAAAAGACTGGAGGTAGTATTTAAGTGAGAGAGACTGCAGCATGTTACCTAACACTTTATGCTGCTGATGTCATTTATGTTCTTTTATTTTACCCAGGGGTGTGCTTGAAGTTGAACCACAGGATCAAAAACTTCTATTTAACCACTTCCTACCCAGGCCAATTCTGACATTTCTCCCATATTTGTAAAAATCCGCTGCTTTTTTTTTTTGCAAGAAAACAGAATACAATACCCAATATTTTGGTAAAATATAAAAGATAACGTAACGCTGAGTAAATAGATACCTAACATGTCATGCTTGAAAATTGTGTACGCCCGCAGAATGGCACCAAATTATGGTACCTAAAAATTTCCATAACGATGCTTTAAAAGCCTTTACAGGTTACCAGTTTAGAGTTACACCAGAGGTCTGATGCTAGAAATATTGCTCTCGCTCTGACGTTCATGGCAATACCTCATGTGTGTGGTGTGTATGCATTCGCATTTGAATGAGGGGACGTGGCGCTTTAAATATTTTTTTTTTTTAATTATTATTTATTTTGTTTAACCGCTTGCTTACTGAGCACTTAAAGTATTACTAAACCCAGTAATATAAAAATAGTTCATCCACCCCCTCACAGTGCCCACCGCTTAAAAATCATCTTTTTACATTACAATATTGCTACTATATACCATTTTGTTTGATCATTATACCACGGTTACATGATAAACTGCACAGTTTCTCCAGTGACCTGGCTAGCTCTGATCAAGTAAATGTTCTCTCCAGCATAAAAGACACAACTGAGCATGTGCAGGTTGACTACTCTGCCTGTGTCAGCTGGCCTTTCCCAGATAGACAGTGCAGGGAAGGCTATGTGCATACAGGATAAAACAGCCTTTTCTTTATCGTACATCACGGGACACAGAGCACCATAGTAATTACTAGGTGGGTTATAGCCACCTTTAGGTGATGGACACTGGCACACCCTAAACAGGAAGTTGCCTCCTTATATAACCCCTCCCATACCGGGAGCAGCTCAGTTTTTTGCGCCAGAGTCTAAGGTGTTGGTCACGAATGAAGATGTACTCTGAGGAGCTCCACTGGAGGGATCCTTGCTGGATTTAAACAGCCTCCATAGACTGGATCAATCCAAAGTGCCACAGTGGATGGTACCCAGGCCTTGTATATGAAGCACAAGGTTTTGCCTGTAACGCCTCTCCTTGCAGGGCTGGACCCCGGGACCCAGAGCTTTTTGGTCATGCTTACATTACCTAAAGATTTTCCTGGCAGGGTGCTAATACAGGTCCAAGGGAGTGGAACCCTGATAAAAAGGGACCCGGTCCTTGAAGGTTTGATAACACAGCCCGCCGTAAAGGGTGAAGTTTGGATCTGTCTGTCACAGCAGTATCCTGAGGTAAGGGTAAGTAAGGGAAGAAGCCTAGGAACTGTAAAAAGTCCACCTATGTTTTTTTTCTTCCATGAGTAAAATGTTGTCATGCCTTAGTCTCCACCAGAGGGAGTAAATGCACATACCTTGATACGTTGCTTCTCAGTCAGCTCAGTGTCCAGATAAAACAGCATGTGTGTGGTATCAGCAGCCAGGGGGGATTCCTAATCTTGAACAAGGTTTGCAGCGTGTTCTTCTTCCCTTGAGGGAACTAAGGGGCTGGGAGGTACACAAGCAGTTTGTACTCCCCCCCTCTAGTGGGGTGCAACGGCGGCTTCCCTATCTGTATATTTATTCCCCACAGTAGCCATAAAGTGAAGCGCCTCCCCAGCCTCCCCTTGTCCTCCCCTCTTACGGATCTGCACTGCCAGACCCAAATGATGTCTGCGTGCGCAGACTGCTGTTAATTTTAAACAAGGGGGGGGGTTAATGAGCAAGGGGGCGTGGCTTAGGCGTGGCGCCATGTGCGGGACGTAGCAAGCGCTGGGGTGCGAGCAGAGCTCGCAACTGAGACTTTTAATACAAGACGTTTCTCAAGCAGGAGATCTCTACCTTGAAGGCAACTGGAGAGATGGTGGTCTGACACACAGGACACAGGAGCGCTGGGAGCACATAAGGAAAAGATGCATACAGGCATTTCCAGTACAGGAAAAAAAAATACATTTTACTCAGCACCAAGCTGAACTTTATAGCGGCATTTGTATTGCTAGACTATTGCTCAGCATATAGTCCATTTACTTGGTGCCTCTGCTTTTGTGCTTAGCACTATGGCTTCCAAAAAAGACACCACAAAGAAGGTACCAAAAATTCCACCCCCAGGCGCTGGGAACTCCAGTCGTACCTCCACACTGTCATCCTCTTATGAAATACCAGATGGGGCAAGCCAGGGTGAGTCATTGGAACCAATTGGTGGTGCAGCTGCTTCTCACATCTCAGCCCCTCTATACGTGACTGAGGATGCATTTTCTTCCGCCCTGCTGGGCCTAGAAGGAAGATTAGCGGCTTTAATCGCATCCTCCATCCAAAACAATAGGAAGCGTGTTAGATCCCCCTTCCCCACCTTAGACACTTCACCAAGGGGACAGTGGGTAAAGGATGAGGTGTTACCCTCCGGTGACCAGGAGGAAAGACAAACTGATTACTCCTTCTGCAGAGGAAACAACGGTGGATGAACCTTTTTCAGCCTTGCAATCTGAAAAATTGCTGGTGCAATCTTTCACAGAGATGGTTTGTTCCACTTTCAAGCTACCCCTAACGGAGTCAGCTGAAAGTTCAGTTTCTTTGGGTTTCTTAAAACTTTCACAGCGTGTGCATGCGTTTCCTGTCCATGCATTATTGGAACAGCTTATTTTTACTGAATGGGATCACCCGGATAAGCTTTTTCTCCCTCAAAAGAGATTCTCAGTTCTCTATCCCATGGAGGAGAAATTCACCAAAAGATGGAATGTACCAGCAGTTGACGCTGCGATTTCCAGTGTGAATAAAAGTCTAACTTGTCCAGTAGACAATGCACAATGCTTAAGGATCCACCTGATAAAAGGTTATAATTCCTGTTAAAATCCTCTTTTTCTTTGGCAGGTGCGGTTACTCAGCCTGTAGTCCCTTAAAATAGGTATCTGTCAATCCCTAAAGGACCAGTTTAGACAGGCCCTTAAAGAGGTTCCTGTACAACAAGCCCGGGATTTGGCCGAACTACCAAGGGCTTTATGTTTTGCCATAGACGCCATTAAAGATTCTATTCACCAGGCGTCCCGCCTTGCACTTGTACACATAGGATACTGTGGTTAAAAAAATTAATCAGCCGAAGCACAAGCGCAAGGCTGTGCTTTGGGGGAGTGGCTATTTGGCGATGATTTAGACTAATACATCCAAAAGATTTCAAGTGGGAAAAGTACTCTTTTGCCAGTCAAGAGAAGGAATAAATGCCCTTCATTTAAGCGGGCTCTTTCTCTTGCGCCAGGGGCATCAGCCTCTGGGCAGTGGCGACGGCCTATGCCGTCAGAGTCTAGAGGAAAGCCTCAGGGTCAGGCCCAGGCTCAAAAGAAGTCCTGGGGGCGGAAACCTGTAAAACAGATTTCTAAAGACTCATTATGAAAGGGCACCCCCTCGCCAGGATGGGGGGAAGACTTCTGCAGTTCTCAGAAGTCTGGCAAGAAGAAATTCAGGACAGATGGGACATCTCCACGGTGACTTTATTGTACAAACTAGAATTTTGGGAGATTCCACCATCTCATTTTCTGAGGTCAAGCGTTCCCAAAGATCCAGGGAAAAGGCAATCTCTGTTTCGGGCACTAGACCGATTACTGGCTCAGGGGGTGATCATACAAATCCCCACAGAAGAGCAAAGTTTGGAGTTTTATTCAAACCTCTTTACGGTACCAAAACTGAATGGGGATGTCAGACCCATTCTAGATCTAAAGAATTTAAATCAGTTCCTGAAGATCTGCTCTTTTCTCAGGCAGTCGATCAGGTCAGTGGTTTCTATCCTACCAGGAGGAGAACTTCTGGCGTCTATCGACATCAGGGATGCATATGTGCATGTTCCTATATTTCCCACTCACCAAAGGTTTCTGCGGTTTGAGGTAGAACAGCAGCATTTTCAGTTTGTTGCCTTGCCCTTTGGGCTAGCTACAGCACCCTGGGCGTTTACAAAAGTTCTGGCTCCACCTCTAGCCAGGTTAAGGGCACAGGGCATAACAGTCTTGGTGTACCTAGACGATCTTTTGCTAATAGACCGGTGGCCGGTTTGGAGCAAAACGTGCCCATTACAGCTAAATACCTGAAAAATCTGGGTTGAATTCTCAGCCTAGAGAAGTCTTCCTTAAAACCACTAAAAAGGCTGGAGTACTTGGGTCTGATCATAGACGCAGCCCAGTAAAAAGTGTTCTTGCCTCAGGCAAAGATCAACGCCATAAGAGAGCCGGTGCAGATGGTCAGGTCGTAATGAGATCCCTCCATTCGTCTTTGCATGAGGTTGTTAGGAAAGATGGTGGCTTCATTTGAAGCGGTTCCCTATACCCAGTTCCATTCGAGTCTGTTGTAAAACAGTATCCTGTCTGCTTGGAACAAAACGGTTCAATGCGGCTGTCCCCAAAGGTGTCCCAGAGCCTAAGTTGGTGCTCGGTATCCGGGAATCTGCAGAAGGAGAAATCCTTCATACCAGTTACCTGGAAAGTGGTAACGACAGATGCTAACCTTTCAGGTTGGGGAGCAGTGCTGGAAAAGACAACTGCCCAGGAACAGCGGTGCAGAACCAAAAAAAAGTTGCCCATCAACATCCTAGAGATTCGGGCAGCGCGTCTGGCTCTGAAGCACTGAACATTCAGGTTACGGGATTGTCCTGTCAGGATCCAATCCAACAATGCCACAGCTATGGCATATATCAGTCGTCAAGAGGGCACTAAGGGTCACGCAGCTCAGAGAGTGGTGGACCATATTCTAGCTTGGGCGGAAAAGGATGTTCTTTGCCTATCGGCAGTCTTCATTCCGGGAATAGAGAATTAGCAGGCGGACTACTTGAGTTGCCAGCAGTTGTTCCTGGGGGAGTGGTCCCTTCACCCCAAAATGTTTCTGGTTGTACGCCAAAAATGGGGGATCCCGGACGTACGTAGCTCTTTTAGCTTCCAGGTTCAATATGTAGTTGGTCAACTTTATGTCAAGGACAAGGGATCCACTCGCATGCGAGACAGATGCGTGGTGACCCCATGGGGTCAGTTTTACTGATTTAGGCTTTTTCCCTATTCAGTTGCTGCCACGGCTTCTTTGCAGGATCAATCTGGAAAGAAAGCTGGTAATTCTTGTAGCCCCAGCATGGCCCAGAAGGTCCTGGTATGCAGAAATCGTAAAGATGGCGGTGGAGGATCCATGGTCCCTTCCACTATGGCCAGACCTACTCTCACAGGGGCCAATATTTCATCCTATCTTACAAACTCTAAGTTTGACGACTTGGCTATTGAAGCCCACATTCTGAAGAGATGTAGTCTCTCCGGATCAGTGATTTCTATCCTCATTATTGAAGCCGGCTTCCAGAGTCATATATTATAGAGTCTGGAGGGCTTGTGTTTCCTGGTGTAAATCCAAGGGTTGGCACCCTCAGAAATATAACATGGGTAGAATGCTTGTTTTTTCTACAAGTACAAATAAAGCTGGCCTTGAGTACTATTAAGGGCCAAGTCTCGGCATTATCGGTCCTATTTCAAAGACTGCTTGCTTCGCATTCTTTGGTCCGGGGTTTTTATACAAGGAGTAATGCGGCTTATTCCACCCTTGAACCCTTGGGACTTGAACTTAGTTTTTTGTCGGTATTGCAAAAACAGTCCTTTGAACCGTTACAGCATACTCCCTTGGTCCTTCTGACAAGGAAAATAGTGTTTCGGGTTGCTATACCCTCTGCAAAAGGGTATCGGAGTTTGCTGCTCTTTCCTGTAAAGAAGCCATATTTAATTATTCACAAGGACAGGTTTGTGTTGGGTCCTCATCCAAGTTTTCTGCCTAAGGTGGTTTTAAGTTTTCACCTAAACCAAGATATTGTCCTACCGTCGTTTTTTCCAAAACCAGGTTCTAGGGTAGAGAACTCACTATACATTGTCTTTGATGTAGTGAGAGCGGTCAAGGTCTATTTAAAGACAACCGCTCAGGTCCGAAAGACTGATGTCTTATTATGTTGCCATAGGGTCCCAGGCAGCGTCGAAATCCACTATTGCTAAGTGGTTTTGGCAAGTTATAATCCAGGCCTAATGGTTAAAAGGTAAGATTTCACCTTTTTATGTCAAAGCGCACTCTACTAGAGAAGTTAGTGCTTCTGGGGCAGTGCATCACCAAGCCTCCATGGCTCAGATCTGCAAGGCCGCAGCTTGGTCTGAAGTCCATACATTCACCAGATTTTATCAAGTAGATGTAAAAATGGTATGAGAATATCTCCTTTTGGTGCAAGTGTCGATCACCTGAAGGTGGCTATAACCCACATCTCCAAGAAAAGGATTTTACAGATAAGCTGTTATAAAAATCCTATTTTTACAAAATTCAGAGGATTAACCTCTTAATTTCCACAGTGAGTACGACAAGCATGCTATGCTGTATATACAGACTGATTTTACTGTTGTGGGTTTAGTAACACTTTAAACCCCCTTCCTGCCCAGGCCAATTTTCAACTTTTAGTGCTCTCACACTTTGACAATTGTGCGGTCATGCAACACTGTACCCAAATTTTTATATTTTTTTTCACACAAATAGAGCTTTCTTTTGGGGTTATTTAATCACTGCTGGTTTTACTATTTTTTGCTAAATAAAACCCTGGAAAAATACCAAATATTTTGGAAAACCCCGCCAAAAAATCCAGTTTCATAATGTTAGTGTTATAAAATTTTGAAAACAGGTAATTTTTCTCCTTCATTGAGGGAGGTGTGGGCTGATGAGGCTGCACTGCTGGGCACTAATAGGTGGCACTAGTGGGCACTGATGAGGCAGCACTGGTGGACACACAGGTGGTACTGATGGGCACTGATAGCTGGCGTTGATAGGTGGCACTGGTAGGTCGCACTGGTGGGCACTAATAGGCAGCACTTATATGCACTGGTAGGCACTGCATAGCAGCAGTGGCTCACTGTGATCGGGACCATTGTCCCCCTAACAGAAGTGGCTAATAGGTTTTTTTTCCTCCTCACACTGTCAGCGTGAGGGAAAAAAAAAAAGCTGATTACGATCTTCTGTTTACATCACGTTATCAGCTGTTATTGGCCAGGATCGGCCCCTTACTCCGATCTGTGATCAGCCGAGTCTCATTGACTCACTGATCACAGAGTGCGCCGACAGCTCATGCATGGGAGGACGTACATGGATGCCCTCCCGGCAATTAAGGCCCACACTGTAGCTGTCTTTCAGCTATTGTGTGGGCGGGAGGTGGTTAAAAACATTTTTACACTGTCCCTTTTATTTCTTTTATCATCTTTATTACTATCACAAGGCATGAACAACATCCCTTGCTATAGCTTGGGCAGAGAAAGGTTCTCTTTATGGAAAGATCTGACATCTATTCGATCCCAGATCTCTCCTCTGACATCCAATGCAGCCGATCAGACACAGATCGGTCTGATTGGCTGCTTCACTGGCTGGTAAACAATGAACTGAAAGCACTATAGTCAACCAAATCACTTCTACCTTACAGGGAATCGCCGGCTGAAAATGTTGATACTGGGATGATACTGCCAGTCCTCCTCCAGTGCAGACATTTGCTGCCAGTCCTCCTCCAGTGCAGACATTTGCTGCCAGTCCTCCTCCAGTGCAGACATTTGCTGCCAGTCCTCCTCCAGTGCAGGCATTTGCTGCCAGTCCTCCTCCAGTGCAGGCATTTGCTGCCAGTCCTCCCCCAGTGCAGACATTTGCTGCCAGTCCTCCTCCAGTGCAGGCATTTGCTGCCAGTCCTCCAGTGCAGGCATTTGCTGCCAGTCCTCCCCCAGTGCAGACATTTGCTGCCAGTCCTGCTCCAGTGCAGATATTTGCTGTCAGTCTTCCTCCAATGCAGACACTCATTTCAATGCAGAAAGTCACTGCCAATCCTCCAATGCAGACACTCGCTCCAATGCAGACAGTCACTGCCAGTCCTCCTCCAATACAGACGCTCGCTTCTATGCAGACAGTCACTACCAGTCCTCCTCCAATGCAGACACTCGCTCCAGTGCGGAAAGTCACTGCCAGTCCTGCTCCAATGCATACACTTGCTCTAATGCAGAAAGTCATTGCCAGTCCTCCGATTGCAGACACTCGCTCCAATGCAGACAGTCACTGCCAGTTTTTCTCCAATGTAGAAGCTTGCTCCAAAGCAGAAAGTCACTGCCAGTCCTCCAATGCGGACGCTCGCACCTATGCATTCACTGCCAGTCCTCCTTCAATGCAGAAGCTCGCTTCAATGCAAAAAGCCACTGCCAGTCCTCCTCCAATGCAGACACTCGTTCCAATGCAGAAATCACTGTCAGTCCTCCTCCAATGCAGACACTCTCTCCAATGCAGAAAGTCACTGCCAGTCCCGTCTCCTATGGAGACAGTCACTGCCAGTCCTCCAATGCAGACGCTTGCTCCTATGCAGACAGTCACTGCAAGTCCTTCTGAAATGCAGATGCTTGACCCTATGCAGACGGTCCTTACCAGTCCTCCTTCAATGCAGACACTCGCTCCTATGCAGGCAGTCACTTCCAGTTGTCCTCCAATGCAGACGCTCGCTCCAATGCAGACAGTCACTGCCAGTCCTCTTCCAATGCAAACACTCGCTCCAACACAGAAATCACTGCCAGTCCTCCACCAATGCACACATGCTGCCAGTCCTCTTCCAGTGAAGACACCTGCTCATAGATCTCCTTAAAGCTCCTCAAAAGATGCTGACTGTGCAGTTACTAAACTGCAGCTGCACTGATTTCTGTATCTCTGTCCAATCAGACTGCAACATGTTGGTAATAGACAGGCCAAGAAAAATTTAGAGTCGGAAAACCAATGTTTTATCTCTCCATCACCAATTTTAAAAATGTCTGTAGTTTTAGAAATAAATAATTTAACAATTTGGGGCATGTTATGTATATCCTGCATATCATTTTTATACATATGGCTTCTTTACCCCTGACACCTATAGGTAAATTCCTACCTGTAAATCCAGCCCTGGCAGTGGACCACTTAAAAATAAAAACATATTATACTTACCTGCTCTGTGCAGTGTTAACTTCTCTGGTTCCCTGCCGGCGCTCCTGGCCCCTCCCTCCTGCCTAGTGCCCCCCAGAATAAGCAGCTTGCGAACAGGGCACCCGAGCAGGCTCACTCCAGAGCCAAGGATCCACGTGTCCATTAACACACACAGCCGCGGCTCAGCTCTGCCCCCTCTGTGTCCTCATTGGCTCACTGGCTGATTGACAGCAGCGGGAGCCAATGGCTCTCGCTGCTGTCTTAGCTAATGAAAAGGGAGAGTCTCTGGAGAGCCAAGACTCTTGTGCACATCACTAGAGGAGGATTGGGCTCAGGTAAGTATTGGGGGGGGCTGCTACACAGAGAAGGCTTTTAACATACATAATAAAACAAAAAAATGTGCGCTCATAATCAGTGTGCAAATCGGATCGTATTAAGAAGATCCAAATCAATACAAATAAAACTAAAATAAAATTCTTGGAACGTACATCGATTAAAGTGCCATGAATAAATAATCTAAAGTGAAATGTGTACTAGTGTGCATAAAAAACACATATATATGAACAACTTAAAAAATCCAGCACTGAATAAGTTGTCACATTAACCAATCCTTAAATACAGTAAAGCTTTTCAGCAGTGAAAGAAGTGGAGGTAGTCCATAAAGTGGATGACAGAAGGAAAAGTTCCATAAGTGTGTGTCCAATTCATAAAAGCAGGGGAAGACATCCATGATCCATCAGGTCGAAACCCACACAGATAGATGGAGAAGGGGGGAGTGTATAGATGAAACTCTCACAAAATCCAAAGTTATTGAAAGATGGACCCTTACCCTAAATGGTGGACCTCCCTGTTGGCAAGATCTTACGTGCAAGCAGATTTAGCCCTCTGCGGAGACTGTGGGTTGATGGTATCCAAATCAGCTTTCAATAACTTTGGATTTTGTGAGAGTTTCATCTATACACTCCCCCCTTCTCCATCTATCTGTGTGGGTTTCGACCTGATGGATCGTGGATGTCTTCCCCTGCTTTTATGAATTGGACACACACTTATGGAACTTTTCCATCTGTCATCCACTTTATGGACTACCTCCACTTCTTTCACTGCTGAAAAGCTTTACTGTATTTAAGGATTGGTTAATGTGACTTATTCAGTGCTGGATTTTTTAAGTTGTTCATATATATGTGTTTTTTACGCACACTAGTACACATTTCACTTTAGATTATTTATTCATGGCACTTTAATCGATGTACGTTCCAAGAATTTTATTTTAGTTTTATTTGTATTGATTTGGATCTTCTTAATACGATCCGATTTGCACACTGATTATGAGCGCACGTTTTTTTTGTTTTATTTTGTTTACCTTACACAGATATTGGTGTTTTATTCGTGCAGCTATAGTCTTGGATTTATACTTAATTCTTTAGCGTGGTTTTTTACTTTTTGTTTATTTTTAACATACATAGAATGCGCAAAGGTAAAAAACCTTCTGCCTTTACAACCACTTTAAGAAGCAGTAGGTCTTTACAGAATGCATAACTGTAATAAATGGTATTTTACATCTTCCAGGAGGTTCAACTTTAGCTTATACTAAGGACTCTGGTGATAGAATTACATGTGTGATTTGAGTCTTAAACTCTATTATTTAGCTCTTTGAGGAATCCAAGGTCTGAAGTTTGGGGCTTTGGCTAGAGATAGGGAAATAACACTGATTGTCTCCCATGAGAAAAAGGCAGCCAATGGGGTGTTTAATCCACCAAATATCAGTTTTTAGTGTATTTACCCAAAACATGGCTAAATTCCATGGTATTGACACAGCCCCAAATGATTCAAAAGTGATATGGTCCAGAAATGTTTAGACAGAATAATAGTGAATAAAGCACTTGGACCAGATGGCATCCACTCACAGATCCTAAAAGAATTGAGCTCAGTCAGAGGCATAACTAGAATCTTCCCAACCAGGGGCGTTGCTAGGTCTACAAAAGATCTCGGGCTAGAGCCCATAGCAGCGAAGTAAAGAAAGTCATACACTTCGGCGGGCATACACATGTATATGATATAAATGTGTGTGTATATATATATATATATATATATATATATCTCAAATATCGTTACATAGCATGGATCCCCAGTTACATCAGGGTCCCCAGAGAGCCTCCCCTAACATCAGGATCCTCAGCCTCCCTACTTACATCAGGGTCCCCAGAGAGCCCCCGTACATCAGGGTCCTCAGAGAGCTCCCCCTTACATCAGGGTTCCCAGAGAGCCTGCATCAGGGTCCCCAGAGAGCCTCCTCTTACATCAGGGTCCCCAGAGGGCCCCTTTGAGGGTCCCTAATGGCCCCGCTTAAGAGGCCCCCCTTGCTTTAGGGTCCCCAGAGAGCCCCCCTTGCATCAGGGTCCCCAGAGGGCCCCCCTTACTTCAGGGTCCCCAGAGAGCCCTCCCTTACATCAGGGTCCCCAGACAGTCACCCCCCCCTTCCAGAGGTTCCCCTGTACCTGGCTGGTCTCCGCTGTGCACCTTGGACCCCCAGCACATCTCTGTACCCACCTGGGGGGAGGTAGGAGGCGGCGATCAGCAGCTCTATGGTGTCAACGGGCAGCGGGATCTCCCTGGGGCTAGTAGTTCTCTCTCTGACTGTATCCACTGGAGAAGGGGAGGGGCCTCTGACCCGGACATGTATCATCAAGAGTGTAGAAGCAGAGCGACTCAATGAAGAGTGAAGCCGATACATGCCCGAGTCAGAGGCCCCTCCCCTCTTCACTGTATACATTCGGAGAGAGAACTACAAACCCCAGGGAGATCCTGGGCACCATAGAGCTGCCAATCGCTGCCTCCCCCCCTGCATGTTAAACGGACAGCCAGGGGTGCAGGGGGAGATGCCGGGTCTTGGGGCCCCCCCCACTGCAGCAGAACGACAGGGCCCAGTCGCAAGTGCGACTGCAGCGACCCCTAGAGTTCCGCCACTGAGCTCAGTCATTTAAAAGCCATTGTTTCTCATTTTTAGAGACTCTTTAATGACTGGGATAGTACCACTGGATTGGCATAGGGCCAAAGTGGTGCCTATATTTAACCACTTCAGCCCCGGAAGGTTTTACCCCCTTAATGACCGGGCCAATTTTTGCGATATGGAACTGCATCGCTTTAACTGACAAAATTGCTCGGTCATGTGACGTACCCAAACAAAATTGATGTGCTTTTTTTTCCCACGAATAGAGCTTTCTTTTGGTGGTATTTGATCACCTCTGTGGTTTTTATTGTTTGCGCTATAAACCAAGAAAGACCGACAATTTTGAAAAAAACACTATATTTTTTACTTTTTGCTATAATAAATATCCCCAATTTAAAAAAAAAAAAAAAAAAAAAACGAATTTCAGCATCAGTTTAGTCCAATATGCATTCTTCTACATAGTTTTGTAAAAAAAATCGCAATAAGCGTATATTGGTTGTTGCAAAAGTTATAGCTGCTACAAAATAGGCATTTTTATTATTATTTTTTTTTTACTAGTAATGGCGAAGATCAGCGATTGTTTAGCGGGTCTGTGACATTGTGGCGGACAGATCGGACACTTTTGACACTTTTTTGGGACCAGTGACATTACAGTGATTAGAGCTAAAAATAGCCGCTGATTACTGTAGAAATGTTACTGGCAGGGAAGGGGTTAACACTAGGGGGGCAATCAAGGGGTTAAGTGTTCCCTGAGGGAGGTGTTTCTAACTATGGGGGGAGTGGACTGACTGGGAGTACAGAGAGATCGCTGTTCCTGATCACTAGGAACAGACGATCTCTCTCTACTCCCCTGTCAGAACGGGGGATCTGCTTTGTTTACACTGGCAGATTCTCGTTCTGGCTCTCTGTGTAGCAATTGGGGGTGGCTGGTGGACAATGCGGCCCCCAGCCACACAAATCGGCTTTAGCGACGTGCCGCCTGTTATAGCTATTACACAAAGCGCCGTACTGGTACAGCGATTCACGCAATAGAGCTGCCCTGCCACAGTATATCTGCAGGGGCTGGTTGGCAAGTGGTTAAAAAGGGACCAAAGTCTTTACAAAGTAATTATAGACCTGTTAGTTTAAAGTGGTTGTAAACCCCCATCAATAAATTGTACCTATAGGTAAGCCTATAGTACGGCTTACCTATAGGTACTGTAAATATCTCCTAAACGTGCACCATTTAGGAGATATTTACTATAAATGCAGCCTATTACATCATCGGCGCATGCGCTCTGAAGGAATGGCCACCCGTCCGTGGACCCGGAAGGAAGATGGGTGAAGATTGATGCGTCCTCCAGCGGTGACAACGCATCGGTGGTGGGCTCCTTTGTTTGCAGGTAAGTTTCACATAATGTGCTTTCCTTTGCAAGGCGGTAAAAAAATAATGTGCTTTATTTATAAGTCAGAAAAAAAATAATTAACCCTGCGGTTTACTGCCTCTTTAAAGTATTTGTAAATGTGTTTTTTTTCTACAGCTCCCTCAAATATTTAACAGTAAGCTCCCCAGTGAATGTCTTTTTTAAAAATGTGCAGTATAATAGCTTACTTCAGAGCACTGTTCGGCGCTCAGCTGACTGCCCGCTGGTCTCCTCTCCCGATGTGATAGCTGCAGGGGGAGGTGCTGGGAAACCCCCGCTGACATCTGCCGAGACAAGGAGAGGAGAGGAGGAGACCGGCGGGCAGTCACATGAGTGCCTAACGGTGCTCTGAAGTAAGCTATTATACAGCACATTTTTAAAAAAGACATTCACTGGGGAGCTTACTGTTATATCAGAGGCAGAGAAGACAAATACTTTTTTTTTTAGAGCAAGAAAGGATCGGGGCGCTGTTAGGCAGAGAGGGGAGGGGGGAGAGGACACAGGAGACAGAGAGCAGTTTGCGGATGACTGAGGCACGTACTAATGACTCCGGTGTCAGTGCTCAGCAGCCATGATATATCGGAGTCAGTGCAGAGAGGGGAGGGTAGAAACTGGCAGGATCAGCCAGGTATTTCAGGTGTTACAGGGGGATTAATGACACAGCACAACACTGTGCTGTATAACATGCTTTATAGGAACGGGATCTGTTTGGGGTTTTTTTTGGGTTAACACACAAATAATGTAGTTGAGAATATACTGGAGAGTTTATTAAAAGACCGCGTAGATGAGTTCTTGCTGGAAAAAAATATATTTTAATTAACAGACAGCATGGATTCATGAAAGACGGAAGTTGTCAGACAAATCTGATTTCTTTTTATGAAGAGGTAAGTAAAACCTTGGACAGAGGGGTGCTTATAGATGTGGTGTACTTGGATTTTGCAAAAGCGTTTGACACAGTTCCCCACACACGGCTCATGTGTAAGGTAAAGTCTACAGGTCTGGAAAGATCAGTTTGTAAATGGATCAAAAACTGGCTAAAAGACACAATTCAGAGAGTAGTGATTAATGATTCATACTCGGAATAGTCTAAGGTTATCAGTGGTGTACCCCAAGGTTCAGTGTTGGGACCCTTACTTTTTAATATCTTTATAAATGATAAAGGGTCTGGGATTAAAAGTACCATTTCAGTGTTTGCAGGTGACACCAAGTTATGCAGTGTCATAACATCCTTACAGGATGTCTCTAACTTAGAAGCCGACCTCAATACACTGTTTAATTGGGCAACTGTGTGGCAAATGAGGTTTAATGTTGATAAATGTAAAGTTATGCACTTGGGGGCTAAGAATATGCATGCATCATACATACTAGGGGGAGTACAACTGGGAGGATCAGTGGTGGAGAAGGATCTGGGGGTTTTGGTAGATCATAAGCTTAAAGTGGTTGTTAAGCCACTCTAACTTGTATACACCATCAGCACTGCCTCCTGTTGCAGTGCCCCACTCTGTGTGTGATTTATAAAAATAAATGCTGCAAATACCTAATTTCACTGCTGAGATTGCGATCACATGACTGGCCAGCTTTCTCCATTTCCTCCTCTGAGAGATGCAGTGGGCAGAGCTGAGATTCCTTGCTGATGTCAGTCTGGAGGGGAGGAGGCTCTTAAATTAGGTATTTGCAGCATTTATTTATAAATCATTCGCAGGGGGGGGCACTGCAATAGGAGGCAGTGCTGATGGTGTATACAGGTTAGTGTTTTGAGAGCAGCAAGGAGGGGGGGGGGTTGCTCACACACAGAGAGGGGAGGGGGGAGGAGGACACAAGAGCAGAGAGGAGAGCAGATAACAGGCTGCTGATGACGGAGGCACAAAAACTGACCACGGTGTCTGGTCTCAGCAGCCAGGATACACCGTGGTCAGTTTACAGAGGGGTGGGGAGAAACTGGCAGGATCAGCCAGGTTTTTTTTAGGTGTTACAGGGGGCCAAATGACACAGGACACGCACTGTGTCATATAACATGTTTTAAAGGAGCAGGATCCATTTTTTTCTGGGTTAACAAACGCTTTAACCACTTCCCACCCGGCCACTGCACATATACGGCCGGGTGGGCGCTCTCTCCTTCTGAGTGGACGTTCAGGAATGTCCCTCAGGAGTGGGATCGCGTGCGCGCGTGCCCGCGCAGCGGCGCAATCCCGATGCGCTCGTGTCACCCGGACACGGCGCATCTCCGATCGGCAGGAGGGCTCTGCGATTGGCCCTTCTGATCACGACGGCCGTGTCGAATTACAGCCGTCATGTGATGTAAACACAGAGCCGGTTGCTAGGCAATCTGCTCTGCTCTCCTCACACGGAAGTTGTCAGTGAGGAGAGGAGAGCGGATCGCTGCAGCCGGCTGGTGATCAGTGAGTATGAGCTGTTTTTTACAGCTTTTTACTCACTGATCATCAGTCTAGTGACCCCACACAATGTAAAAACACAAAACAAACATTAAGTAAACACACAATGTCCCCAAAACATGTCCCCAAAACACATGTCCCCACATAGTAAAAACACATGTCCCCCACATAAGTCCCAGTAAAATAACATGTCCCAATGATTATCTGCACACATATGTCACCTGCGCACATCTGTACATGATCATTTGCGCACGTGTCCGTGATCACACGAACCAATTATTGTACACTTAACGGGATTTTTTTTACCAAAAACATGTAGCAGAATATGTTTTGGCTTAAATTTATGACAAAATTTTATTTTATTGGATTTGTTTTAAAATAGAAAGAAGAAAATATTGTTTTTTTTTTCCAAATTTCCGCTCTTTTTTCGCTTCTATCGCAAAAAATAAAAAACAGAGTCGTGAATAAATGCCACCAAAAGAAAGCTCTATTTGTGTGAACAAAATGATAAAAATTTAATTTGGGTACAGCGTAGCATGACCGCGCAATTGTCATTGAAAGTGTGAGAGCGCTGAAAGCTGAAAATTGGGCTGGGAAGGAGGGGGGCGAAAGTGCCCAGTATTGAGGTGGTTAATAATGGCATGCAATGCCAAGCTGCGGTTTCCAAAGCAAGCAAAATATTTTCTTGTATTGAGAGGTATGGACTGCAGAGAGAGAGATATCATTTTGCCCCTGTACAGATCATTAGTAAGGCCTCATCTGGAATATGCAGTTCAGTTTTGGGCACCAGTTCTCAAAAAACATATCGGGAAACTGGAGAAAGTGCAGAGAAGAGCAACCAAACTGATAAGAGGCATGGAGGAGCTCAGCTATGAGGAAAGATTAGAAGAACTCAATTTATTCTCTCTCGAGAAGAGGAGATTAAGGGGATATGATCAACATGCACAAATACATAGGGGGTCCATATAGTGAACTTGGTGTTGTGTTATTCACTTTAAAGTCATCACAGAGAACAAGGGGGCACTCTTTATGTCTGGAGGAAAAGAGATTTCATCTCCAAATATGGAAAGGTTTCTTCACAGTAAGAGTTGTGAAAATGTGGAATAGACTCCCTCAAGAGCTGGTTCTGTCCAGCTCAGTAGATTGCTTTTAATAAAAACCTGGATTCTATCCTAAATGTACATAATATAACTGGGTACTAACATTTATAGGTAAAGTTGATCCAGGGAATATCAGATTGCCTCTCGGGGGATCAGGAAGGAATTTTTCCCCTGCTAGAGCAAATTGGATCATGCTTTGCTGTTTTTTTGCCTTGCTCTGGATCAACTGTGGGTATAGGATTGTGTGTATATACGATTGTATGACACCCCCCCCCTTCTTTTATTGGTTGAACTAGATGGACTTGTGTCTTTTTTCAACCAGACTAACTATGTAACTATGTAAAATAAAAATACACATATATACTGTGTGTATGTGTATATATATATATATATATATATATATATATATACCGGTATATATATAAATATAATAAATTCAAGATTAATCACTGCGCTAACATTAATAAAGCAGCTGGCATAAAAGGTATGGTAACAATAAATGCATACAGGATGAATGTATGCAGCGCTAACAACATAAAATTATAAAGTAAGAGTCCATAGTGTTAAAACAGAGTCCTTGTTCAGGGAAACAGCTGGAACCACCCACGGTGTAGACAGAGACACAATAAGGTGAGCATGAAATTATCCTCCAGAGCTCTGACATCACAACGCTGTAACGTGTAACGTGCTAACTGCGGCCATCTTTGTGGTTGGAAACAATTGATGTCCATGACAGATTGTAGCTTCTGACATGCCTGCTTGAAAATGTGAGTACCCTGGCTGTTTTTTTATTAAATAAATTCATCCTGGTTTTAAATACTACATCATGACGAGTTGCCTTTTTGTATTTCATACATGTACCTATGAATTTCCATTTGGTGAGACTAAAAGATACAGCTTTCTATGATCTATTTGAAGTGGTTCCATGGCGCTGTGGATATATCATGCTTGTCTGACCACCTGTAACTCAGTGGCCCATTTTCTTTGGTAAGAGGTCTGGTGGGTTGATGTTTGCTGGAGGATAATTTCCTTGTCAAAAGAAGTTTATTGAGTATACAATGTTATAAAGATACATAAAGATACATAAAGTAAGCTTACAAGGATCTATAAAGTAAGCTCATTGTTTTACAGTAGGGTTTATATAGGTAAATATCATGAAATTTCAAATATTAAACATTGGGTTCACGTAAACCTAAATTAAAGATATATATAATTTCCTTAGTTACTTTTGTAGGTATTTAAATGATTTATACCTACTATACATATTGTTTACAAGTAGAGTGTATATAGGTCAAATAAATTCTGATAATGAGCTTTAATCGTAAGGTGGAGAAAAGGAAAGAGAAAGAAGAAAAAGGGTTGAAAGGTAGAGGTATGGTCCACAAGGTTGTCCCGTTCGTCGGTTTATTATTCTTTTTAGTTCTCTTTGAAGCCTTAGAATGGGTGTCTCTGTAAGTCATTTCATCTGTTACCATGGCAACAGGACAGAGTCATTGAAATTTGACAGGAACTGTTGTTTTATCCAAGGATGCCAAAGTTTTTCAAATTTTGGAATTTGATTTTGATCGATGGCTACCATCTTAGCATGGGACATTGTATTATTCATTCTGTGAATTGTTTCTGCTAGTACCAATGTAGGAGATTTCCATGCCTTGGCCACTGTTTGTTTTGCAGCCGTTATTAGTTGGATCATAAGTTTGAATTGAGAGAGTGTTAACCATTCCGGTTTTAGATTAAGTAAAGTTAAATATGGATCTGGTTGTATTATTTTTTTAAATATTTTAGATGCAATCACGAAGACTTCCTTCCAGAAGGTTTGGATTACTGGGCACGTCCACCATATGTGTAAATATGTGCCTATTTCTGGGCATCCTCGAAAACAAAGAGTTGAGGTATTAGGTGAATATTTTGCCACTCTAGCGGGTACAAGGTACCAGCGAGTTAGGACTTTATAATTTGTCTCCAGTGCCAAGATGTTGGGTGAAGATGACTTAGATGTGAGCCATATATTAGACCAGTCCGTGTCTTCTAAAGTTCGTCCCAGGTCCTCCTCCCACCTCTGAACGTAAGAGGGTCTATTAAGATTTGGTACTCCATATAATTGATTATAAAGTGATGAAATTGTACCTTTAGCAAATGGATCTTTTGTACAGATTGATTCAAAAATGGATAATTGGGATAATGGTGTATCCCCCTTTAGGAATGGTGTATAGAAATTTTTGATTTGGAGATATCTAAATATCTCAGAGTTTGGTAGATCATATTTTTCTCTGCTGGAGGATAATTTCATGCTCACCTTATTGTGTCTCTGTCTACACCGTGGGTGGTTCCAGCTGTTTCCAGCTGTTTTACTCTGTTTTAACACTATGGACTCTTTACTTTATAATTTTATGTTTTTAGCACTGCGTACATTCATCCTTTATATATATATATATATATATATATATATATATATATATATATACCCTGTTTCCCCGAAAATAAGACCTAGCGTGATTGTCGGTGATGGCTGCAATATAAGCCCTACCCCCCAAATAAGCCCTAGTTAAAGTTCTTGTAGGTCTTATTTTCAGGGTAGGGCTTATTTTCGGGGAAACAGGGTAGGGCTTATTTGGGGGGTATGGCTTATATTGCAGCCATCACTGACAGTCACGCTAGGTCTTATTTTCGGGGAAACAGGGTATATATATATATATATATATATATATATATATATATATATATATATATATATATATATAACCATAAAGCAACATAAAAAGCTTTGTACCAAACAAACTATGAAAACACACGATATTTGTAGTCCTTTACTAAAATATTATGTACCACATAAAGCTTTTGGATAGAAAAAAATATTTAGGATTAATTTTATTTTTTTAATCTCAGGTAAAGCTGCAATTTGCCCCATGGGCTTTGACGGGGTGTCGATCCCAAATATTGTTTATATTCTAGACTGCAAATTCTGTGATGATCTCAAATGTATTCTGCAAGATGACATTTCAGAATGTATTATATTTTCACCATAACAACGCTAAATGTCAGTCACAAGAAAAATACAGGCTGCGTCGGTTAGAGATATACTGCCTACAGAGGTGTGTCAGGAATATTAGAAGCTGTTTTGCAAAAGTATGAAGCAGAGAGTTTTTCATAAAATATATATCAATCTAGAAAGGCAGCAAATAGAAGTACAAAAAAACCCCACACAGTGTGTGATATTGCAGAATAGTCAGATACAATAGAAGTTATAATATTGATTTACAGAGTTATAGTCCAATGGATGCTACTAGATAAATTATTATACAGTTGGAGGGGTTGAAGAGGACCTGTCTGCTTCTAATTTTCCAATGTAAAATCAGAAGTAATGGAAAGCTAAGCATTGTTTTTTTTCCCCCCAGTTGTGACTGTTGTGTTATTTCAAATCTGTATATACAGTGAAAAAAAAAAGTATGGCATTAACTGGTTTTCTGCAGTAATTTGCAATAAAACGTGATCTGATCCTCATCTATGTCACATCAATAGTCAAACACAATGTGCTTAAAGTGGCGTTCCACCCAAAAATGAAACTTCCGCTTTAAGTGCAGGTGACTCCTGACATGCCACATTTGGCATGTCATTTTTTTTAGGGGGGGGGAGCGGAGGCATCCAGCTCTCACTTCCTTCCGGGGCTCCGCAGCACTGGAAGGAAGATCACCTCTCCCTCCTTGCAATCTTCAGGGACACGTGGCAGGTCCCAGAAGATTGCCCGGCCACTCACAGCTCGCAGCGCGGCTTGCGCATGTGCAGTGCGTGCCCACAGTAAGAATGCCAGAGCTTGGGAGAGAATCGGGGCTTCGTACGCCCGCATCGCTGGACTGTGGGACAAGTGAATGTCCGATTATTAAAAGTTAACAGCTACACTTTTTGTAGCTGCTGTCTTTTAATTTTTTTTCGGCGGAACTCCGCTTTAAGCTGATAACACACAAACAATTCTAATTTCTCATGTCTTTATTGAGCACACCCATTAAACATTCTTAGTGCTGGAGGCAAAAGTAAGTGAACTTTCGGAGTTAATAACTGGTTGGACCTCCTTTGGCAGTGACTTCAAGCAAGCGCTTTCGGTAGCTCTGGATCTGACCTGCACAATGTTCAGGAATTTTTGACCATTCCTCTTTACATAGCTGCTTTAGCTCAGATACTTTTGTAGGGTGTCTGGTGTGAACGGCTCTCTTGAGGTCATCACACAGCATCTCTATGAGGTTAAGGCCTGGGCCACTCTATAAGGCGCATTTCCTTTTTCGGAAGTCAGTCTGTGATGGATTTACTATGATGCTTAGGGTCATTGTCCTGCCACACCACCCAACTTCTGCTAAGCTTCACCTGGCAGACAGCCACCCTGACATTATCCTGTAGGATATTTTGGTAAACTTGGGAATTTATTTTCCCCTCATTGGTGGCAAGTAGCCCAGGCCCTAAGGCAGTGAAGCAAATCATGATCCCATACTTTACCGTTGGAATGATGATTTGATGGTAAGCTGTGCCCTTTTTTTGCCATACATAGTGCTGGGTATTCTTACCAAGCTGGCGATGTAGCGATGGTGGACTATAACCGTAATACAGTATGTTTCCTCGTCATTCCCTACCTGTAGTTGTGGCTCTTTAATGCTGGGTGCCTGTGACTGTTGTCATATTGGTGAGCCCAACCCAATGGATTGTGGGATTAGTAGTCTTTCTGACCAGCGATTCCATCACCTAACCATACACCAGGACTACACATCCCAGGGATCCTTGATACCAGTCGAGGAGACTGCTGGAAAAGCCTATAAAGGATCTGGGCTGTTATCCAGAACTCGGTTGATCTATTGCCCTTCCATTTTGTAAATTAATACTACTTTGCTTACTCCAGTAAAAGCTGAGATAATATAAATATATTGACTTGTGTGACGTGTCATTTAACCACTTCCCGCCCGGCCTATAGCAGATTGACAGCTGGGAAGTGGTTCTGTTACCTGACTGGGCGTCATGTGACGTCCAGCGTGATAACATGCATGCCCGCGGCAGCACGCCGCATCGCCGATCATGGTAAGAAGCATCTGACATAGGCTTTTTACCACGTGATCAGCTGTGACCAATCACAGCTGATCATCGCGTGAACCAGGAAGTGCCGTAAACAGCATTCCTCAGTTCGTGCTGACAGGGAGAACCGATCGGCGGCTCTCCCTGTCAGAGGTGGGGTCTGTGCTGATAATCAGCATATTGATTATCAGCATAGCCCCATCAGATGTGCCAAAAAGGTGCCCATCAGCTGCCAGTCAGTTCCCCATCCGAAACTGCTGTAGGTGTCCATCACAGTGCCAATCAGTGCCCATATCAGTGCCAATCAGTGCCCTACAGTAACACCTGCCAGAACCTCATCAGTACCTCATCATCAGTGCCGCCCGTCAGTGCCACCTATCAGTGCCCATCAGTGCTGCATATTAGAATTATATGAGTGCCCATCAGTGCCAACTCATCAGTGCCGCCTCATCAGTGCCCGTTGGTGAAGAAGAAAACATTTTATAAATGAAACAAAGAAAAACTTTTTTTTCAAAAATTTCTTTTTTTTTTTAGTTTGTTTAGGAAAAAAATAAAAACCCTAGTGGTGATCAAATACCACCAAAAGAAAGCTCTATTTGTGGGAAGAAAATTATAAAAAATTTTGTTTGGGTACAGTGTTGCATGACCGCGCAGTTGTCATTTAAAGTGCAACAGCACTGAAAGCTGAAAATTGTCCTGGGCAGGAAGGGGTGAAAGTACCTGGTACTGAAGTGGTTAAAGGTGCTTGTGAAAGATGTCTGAACCCAGAGTGTCAGGTGGGTAGGAAGGTTCACAGGGTCATGGCGATGCAGATGAGGAGGTAAATCCAAGCAGGCCTCAAAGGGACCATGATATATATATATATATATATATATATATATATATATATATATATTTACAGTGCAGTCAGTGTACAGTATATAATAGTGTGGTCAAGGGGGACCCCATGACAGAATTAAGAAAAAAAAACAGCATGGGTCCCCCCCCAGTCCATACCAGGCCCTTTGGGTCTGGTATAGATTTAAGGGGAACTCCACGCCAAAAAAAAAACAGTGGTGTCCCTCCCAAAATCCATACCAGGCCCTTTGGGTCTGGCATAGATTTTAAGGGGAACTCCAAGCCAAAATTTTTTTTTTAAATGGCGTGGGGTCCCCCCCAAAAGCCATACCAGACCCTTATCCGAGCAAGCAGCCTGGCAGACCAGGAAAGGGGGGGGATGAGCAAGCTCCCCCCCCGCTGAACCATACCAGGCCGCTTGCCCTCAACATGGGGAGGTTGCTTTGGTGTCCCCAGGCTTCCAAATTCCGATAAGCCCCCCACCTGCAGGGTGTACTACTCTTTGATGTGTTTTTTTTTTCCCTCTAAAAACACTGTATATAGCTGATTGCTACGGAGCGGGCCGGGAAGCCGGCCGACGCATCCTTAACAACCGATGAGTCATCAGCTGTCATGGGGATTTCCCGCTGACTGCTGAGTGTAAAAAAACAAAAAAAACAAAAACAAAAAAATTGTGAAAAAAAACCCAGCATTGGGTCCCCCCCCCGAATGCATACCAGGCCCTTATCCTAGCATGCAGGTCAGGAAAGGGAGGGGACGAGTGACCCCCCCTCCTGAACCATACCAGGCCACATGCCCTCAACATGGCAGTGATGTCACAAGGGGGCAGGGCCACCTAGTGAAATTACTGGGTGACCCTGCCCCTTACCTATTTAAAAACTGTCAGACAGAGTAGTGGGCAGTTGGTGGTTAGCCTTTGATAAATGCGGAGCTTTTTTTTTTTTTCCCCTGGTATGGCGGATGGCGTGATTGATGAAGGATCTACATCGGGGGACATTATTTTTGGATTTTTAATAAAGGAAATGTCAAAAACTGTGTGTGTTTTTTTTTTCCTAAGTGACATTTATATTGTGGTAGTAGTATAGTGATTTAATAATAATATGTGTGGTAGTAGTATAGTGGGTATGATAATTAATTAGTAAGTACTCGGATCCGGGTCACGGCACCAATGTAGTGATATAAATTGTATAGTAGTAGTAGTATATTAGTATCGTGGGTATGATAATTAATTAGTAAGTACTCTTCCGCAGCAACCCAATTCTTCCAGAGAGATGCACTTTATTGACTTCCAACACAGAACAAAGTCCAAAGTCCACAGATGACAAAAATATCCAGCAGAGTATATCATTCAGAGTCCCAAGTTCCTAGGTCTGTGTCTTCACAGTCATACACAGTCAAAACTATACCAAAAAACTAACTGCCAGCTTGAATGTCCTCTCTGAAATACTAGTCCACTAGGAGGGAGTTTCTGCTAGGTCAACCCAAAATACTCTTTGATCTTATTGTTACCCCCTCAAGTCTAATTACCATCAATAAATACTTCTTCTATGGTCCTTTAAACAATGTACCCTTTGAAATGTTCAATTAGGTTTCCAGACCATACCTCACCTCACACACCTAGGTAGACTTGCATAAGATCAACACATCAAAGAGTCTTCAGCTGTCCCCTTGATATGTTAAAATTCAGTTGACTTGGACAAATCAACCATTGTCAATTGAATTCTGGCCTGGTCAATATTGACTGTATGTGTACATACATATAATAATATAATGTCCCACATAAATCGGTGAACATATTACAACATATACAACACTTTGAATCTACCCCATACTCCTTCACATAGGGGTTCCAGGATCTGGGGGCTCCCTTGTTAAAGGGGGCTTCCAGATTCTGATAAGCCCCCTGCCTGCAGACCCCCACAACCACAGCCCAGCGTTGTGGGGAAGAGGCCCTTGTCCCCATCAACATGGGGACAAAGTGCTTTGCTCTGCCCCCCGCCCCAAAGCACCCCTTTCCCCATGTTGAGGGCATGCGGCCTGGTATGGTTCAAGAGAGGGGGGGCTGGCTTGCTCGCCCCCTCCCTTTCCTGACCTGCTGAGCTGCATGCTGTGTGTTTAAAGAGAAAAATAAAAACAAAATGTAAAATGCATGAAAAGTGCATGTAAAAATGTATCAAAAACACGAGTTTAAAAACGCAAAATGCTCCTGAAAAATGCAGCAACCGCATAGGCATGAACCTAAACGTACTTTTTTTTTTTCCTTAGGAGCCTGTAGAGCATTGCACCCGTGATCAGCAGATTGCGGGTGCAATGCTAGTCTCCTTAGACTGTCAGTGTACCTCCGATACTGGCAGACAGTTGGTGACTTTGTGGGTGTGGATACAGACGTGGGCATGATTTTGTGGGTGTGGTTAAAAGTAGGTATGGCCTGTAGGGTGTCCCTGGATTTCATTTTAAAAGTCTGCTAACCATACCTAATTAGTACCCTGAAATATGATATATAATACCTTTTGCATGAAATTCTTTCTAAAATAGCAGTGCATTCCTGGCAAGTGTGCCTAGCCACTCCTCTGCCTACAGCCTCATAGCTGTATATCTGCAGTGTGAAATCATCTAAGACACTGCTGCCTTAGTCTCATGAGATTTGGTGATGTGCCTCATAACTGAATATCTGCATTGTGAGATTAAGGCACTGGCCCTGACTGCTAGTCCAATGGAATTTGGAATGAGAATAGGTGCTGTCACTACTGTGTTGCTCACACCTCACAGGCTCTGATCAGTTGCAGGGAGACCACAGGTAATACTGAGGACTAGTCTTTTGCCCCTCTGCCTTCTTGTTTGTATGGGCACAGTACTTGGTTTCCCTTTTAGTGGCCATCATTTCTAGCAGTGTGAATTCAATAATTGTACTCAGTGGCGGCTGGTGGTATATTTGTTTTGGGGGGGCGGCAAACAATCCACCTGTCTCCCCCCCAGTCGGTTGGTCACTAGCCCCACACTCACCCCATCTAGGTCATGGGCAGCACTTCCTCCGGGCGGCGACTTCCCCTGCGTCTCCTTCCTCCTCGGTGGCCAAAAGGATCGCTTCTCCTCTCGGCCAATCGAGTGACGGGTCTCAGGACCCGTTTCCTGATTGGCCGAGAGGAGAATCAGGAAGACAATAGCGAATATTAATTTCGCTATTGTCACACAACTGGGTAGGCTCGGGGTGCAGTGCTCTGCCCCAAGCCCACTCCTTTTTGAAGCCTATTAGACCCTTGGGCTCTAATCATGTGCTTCTAAAAAAATAAAGAAAAAAAACCTGTCTGTAGATTAGGGGGCCGGACGAATGGATTAGGGGGGTGGCGGCCCTGCATTACGGGCCGCTACTGATTGTACTGATGGTATTTACATGCATATTTGCTGTCTGTTATTTTAACCTGAAAACCTCTCTCTAAGCTGGGTACACATTAACAGCCCTGGTTGGAGCCGCTGTACTAACTATGTGAGGTTAGTCCAGCTATCTTCCCCGCTGAGCTATTGTGTTCTGACAGGGGGACGCCAGAACACTCTGATCAGTGCTCTCTGCCATTGGCTGAGAGTGCTGATCGGGAGTCGATTGGCTGCTTGTTTTTCAGGATACACACCCGACATACACACGGGCCGAATGTCAGCCGTTTTTTATTGGACTGGCCGTTGTCTCCCGACATTTGGCCCGTGTATATGGGGCTCTAGTAGTGGCTCTGTTCTTATCTAGTTTTTTTGCTCAGCACAACCTTCCTGAATAACAGTTGGTTTCTACCTCTGTATCACCATATCCTTTTGTGAAAAGATTTATGACCAGGTATGCTATTAGGAAAAATGTATTAACTACCCTGAGGGGGGCAAGGATAAGGGTAGCATTACTAGTTTTCCATTCATATGAGAGGGAGCTTGTAATGCACTGTTCTTACACTGGGTATTGTTGCCACTGCTCTTTATTTAAAAGGTTGCTGCTGAGACAGAGAAAAGTTCCAGGAGAAAATCGTTTCTTTTCTCTGTACTGCTCTCTCTCTCTCGCTCTCTTCCTGTCATCTCCTCAAGGGAAGCTAGAACCATAAGAGGAGATATATATATATATATATATATATATATATATATATATATATATATATATATATATATATAGCTCTACGTCTACAGAATGCCCTCCTCTGAGTTATCTACAATGCTACCAATAGAACAAGCAAATCTTGAATGCTTCTCAGCGAAAAGAGTCAAAATCCTGGAAATAAAATGGTAATCTCCATATTTTTGATCTACAGGCAACAAGCAAAATACATCAATGGATTGCTAATGGAGCATTGAAACTTAAAGCGGGGTTCCACCCAAATTTTGAACAATATCTGTATGTATTCTCTTCCTTGCCTAGATGCTGACATGCTGTTTAAAAAAAATTTAAATCGCCGTAATTACCTTTTATTTTTCTATTCTTCTTTGCACTTCCTGGTTCTCCTCCCGTGGGAGTAGGCGTGTTTCTAGCCTCTCCCAGACTCCTGGGAGCTAGTCTCAGGCTTCCCAGGATGCTACTGAGCATGTGCGGGAACGAGCGGTGTATGCTGGGAGCACAGCATTCACCACATCCAGGAAATAAATGCTTGTGGGCTTCAAATGCCCACAATGAAGATGGAAACCGCCTGCAGTGAATAATATAAGTTATTCTTTCCGACGAAATCTGACACAGGCGGACATATTACACACAATATGTGAGTATGTAATGCCGAGAAGAAAAGTTTGTGAATTAACTAAAAAAAAAAAAAATGATAGATAGGTGGACCCCCGCTTTAAGTAAAAAGAAAAGAGATGCAGGTTTGTATCACATAAATCTTTGTAAAGTTCCCTCTCTCGCTGTGAGAGGTAGCGAGGACCCAACAGTGGACAGGATTAAGAATATCTGGTCTTCATAGTAACATGGTGCATGAGTCATGCTTCAAACGATGCAATCAGAAGATTATTGGCAACAAGTCAATTTTAAGCAGTGGGTGACCTGCACACTCCAGCTATGCCTGTGGGAAAATGTAGGAGTCTTGAAATGTGTCCACTCTAAGCATTATAAGGTTTACTTTTTAATTCTGACTAGAGCATCATTATTAAATTTACAGATACTGTATTTACATGAACATATTTTTCCAAACTCTAATTTCCAGTGACTCACCGTCCAGCCTCCACCATCAGTCGTCATGTCACAATAAACCTGAAATCCAGAGGGGTAGTGAACGGGGAACACAGAGTAGACCCCATCCTCTTGGTGTCCACTCATCAAGATGTCATAACAATCCCGCGGCTTGGAGCCTACAAGTAAGAGAGTAAACGTTAGACACGTTAGGCAGAAAGTGAATTCATCCACAGATAAGTCTGACTCACTGTCCCGGATAATTCTATTCCTGAGCAAATGTTTAAATTAACTCAGAAAATACTC
This sequence comes from Aquarana catesbeiana, assembly GCF_042186555.1. Lineage (NCBI taxonomy): Eukaryota > Metazoa > Chordata > Amphibia > Anura > Ranidae > Aquarana > Aquarana catesbeiana. The sequence continues at coordinate 297,087,537 of NC_133332.1, read as the reverse complement.
CTATGAAAAGGTTGGCGGATGGCTTTGTTTATAAGATTTATAGTTCTGTCAAAATGGCAGTACTAGGAGAAGTCAGCGTTTCTGTATTACATGCACAGACAGCGCTGGGAGGGCTGAGAGCTAGACAGTGCTTTCGCAAATGACTGGTGAGCCTCAAAAATATCTGCTCTCTCATTTAGGAGACACTGTAATAATGCCAGCCATCCAAGGCAAATTCTTGGTGTTACCAGGATCTTTATGCCACCAATGCAAATGTAAACATGCATAGCCTATCCATTAGCAGGTTATTGAATCATGCGCTTGGAAGCTTGTTGTATGCAGAGAATACTTTACTTTCATGGAGGATTAGCAATGCAAGTCTTACAGCATTAGGAAACATGACACAGGAAACAGGAATACAAGTACATGCACTTAAAGAGGAAGTAAACCCTTGTGGGTTTTACTTCCTCTTTATTTCCCTGCAAAGGTAAAGCATAATAGGCTACTATGCATTGCATAGTAGCCCATTATGTGTCACTTACCTGAAACCGAAGCCCACGATGTCACTGTTGTCCCCACTAGCAGGGAGCGTCCATCTTCTCCCCTCTTCCTTGCCGGGGCCGCGAACTCTGGCTCTGTGACTGTCCGGAGTCAGGTGACATCACTCCTGTGCATGCACGTGGGAGCTGAAAGGTCACGGCATGACCCCTATTAGAATGATGTGCCCTTTCTAAAGTGCGCATGCGCCAATGACATCAGCATATGTGCCATAGTCATCGGCGCTCGGCCTTTACATAAATATCTCCCAAACCGTGGAGGTTTAGGAGATATTTTCAGCACCTACAGGTAAGCCTTAATATAGGCTTACCTGTAGGTAAAAGTGGTTGTACAGGGTGTACAACCACTTTAAGATAGACAGAACATCCTGTTATCACTTTACCATAGAATAACACTGAAGTGCCACCTGCTGGGTAGAAAGGTATAATGCATATACAGTATCTCACAAAAGTGAGTACACCCCTCGCATTTTTGTAAATATTTTATTATGTCCTTTCATGTGAAAACACTGAAGAAATTACACTTTGCTACAATGTAAAGTAGTGAGTGTACAGCTTGTATAACAGTGTAAATTTGCTGTCCCCTCAAAATAACGCAACACACAGCCATTAATGTCTAAACCGCCGGCAACAAAAATGAGTACACCCCTAAATGAAAATGTCCAAATTGGGCCCAATTAGCTATTTTCCCTCCCCTGTATCATGTGATGCATTAGTGTTACAAGGTCTCAGGTGTGAATGGGGAGCAGGTGTGTTAAATTTGGTGTTATGGCCTAGGCTATAAGAACATTGCCAAGACACTGAAACTGAGCTGCAGCACGGTGACCAAGACCATACAGCGGTTTAACAGGACAGGTTCCACTCAGAACAGGCCTCACCATGGTCAACCAAAGAAGCTGAGTGCAAGTGCTCAGCATCATATCCAGAGGTTGTCTTTGGGAAAAAGATGTATGAGTGCTGCCAGCATTGCTGCACAGGTTGAAGGGGTGGGGGGGGGTGGGGGTCAGCCTGCCAGTGCTCAGACCATACGCTACACTCTGCATCAAATTGGTCTGCATGGCTGTCGTCCCAGAATGAAGCCTCTTTTAAAGATGATGCACAAGAAAGCCCGCAAACAGTTTGCTGAAGACAAGCAGACTAAGGACATGGATTACTGGAACCATGTCCTGTGGTCTGATGAGACCAAGATAAACTTATTTGGTTCAGATGGTGTCAAGCGTGTCTGGCGATAACCAGGTGAGGAGTACAAAGACAAGTGTGTCTTGCCTACAGTCAAGCATGGTGGTGGGAGTGTCATGGTCTGGGGCTGCATGAGTGCTGCCGGCACTGTGAAGCTACAGTTCATTGAGGGAACCATGAATGCCAACATGTACTGTGACATACTGAAGCAGAGCATGATCTCCTCCCTTCAGAGACTGGGCCGCAGCGCAGTATTCCAACATAACCATCCTAAACACACCTCCAAGACGCACACTGCCTTGCTAAAGAAGCTGAGGGTAAAGGTGATGGACTGGCCAAGCATGTCTCCAGACCTAAACCCTATTGAGCATCTGTGGGCCATCCTCAAACGGAAGGTGGAGGAGCGCAAGGTCTCTAACATCCACCAGCTCTGTGATGTCATCATGGAGGAGTGGAAGAGGACTCCAGTGGCAACCTGTGAAGCTCTGGTGAACTCCATACCCAAGAGGGTTAAGGCAGTGCTGGAAAATAATGGTGGCCACACAAAATATTGACACTTTGGGCCCAATTTGGACATCTTAGGGGGTGTACTCACGTTTGTTGCCAGCAGTTTAGACATTAATGGTTGTTTGTTGAGTTATTTTGAGGGGACAGCAAATTTACTCTGTTATGCAAGCTGTACACTCACTACTTTACATTGTAGCAAAGTGTCATTTCTTCAGTGTTGTCACATGAAAAGATATAATTAAATATTTACAAAAATGTGAGGGGTTTACTCACTTTTGTGAGATACTGTATATAGTTTATAGTCACATATAGAAAGTCAGTTTACATTACATGCTGTTGTTCTTTTCCAACACGCCCCCCCAGCTTCTGGACACCTTTTTTTGGGGGAGTGGGTACCCGGATCGCCTAGGCAATCCAAGCGGAAGTTTCCCCGCTACCCTGTGACACATCACAGGTCCCAGAAGGTTGTGGGGCCATTCACAGGGCGCAAAGCATCTCATGCTTAGTGGAGAGATGTGTGTGACACTGCAAGGAGTCACAGCCTGCTTCCCACAGTTAGCATAGGGGCGCCGGAGACCCGAAGACTGGCATAAAACCGACATACAGTACCATATGAAACAAATTTTGTACTTTGTTTTAATCTCTATTTTTAATGTCTCTTTTTTTTCTTTTAAGTTTTTGTATTTTAATAAGATTGTTTGCAATCTGCACCAGATGTATGTATATATGTGTTCAAAGTTTAAAAATGTTCATTCATGAGTCACATCAATGCTATACAAAGTTACTACACCATGTTTATAAAAGGAACCAGCCCACTATGCCTGTCAGGATAATGAAGGGGAGAACCATCTCTAAAATGCATTCTTGACTGCTTTGTTGTACCAGTTTGGATGAGAAGTCAGGCCTGCTGCATGTTGGACTTTGCCATTTGTTCCGAGCAGTGTTTTACAGCTACCTTTATCCGCCATTGGATTGTTTATCATTGGCCATGGAAGCCCACCCTTCAGGGTTAACACCAACCCACTTCACTGCATTAATTGTACTTATTGAACCTAACACCTTTTTGAATACAATACAATGTAAGAGTGCTTTTGATGCTTTTCATGTCTAACCCTGTAGCACACAGACTGAATTGGCCTAGTGGTTTTGCCCTAGATTCCCTAGGACACCCCCTGCTTGGCACATAGCAGCCAGGCACACAATCTATTCACATTCCACAATAATAAACAAGCTCTGCAGCTCTTTTTTAAATTTTTAAATTTTTAAATTTCCTTTATTTTAGGGGTAGAACTTGGATGGGGTACGGGTGAATGGTAGGAGGTGGACGGAAGACGCGTGATCAGACGCTTACATCAAAATATGCATGGTTTAATCATGTATAGGGAATGCACACATATAAAATAATGAATCATACAAATACTACATTGCATACAAACAGGTAACAAAAAAGGCACTAGAAAATAGATTGACCTTCCTATCCTTGACAGTAAGAGGCATCTTGTTAGAGCGTCCTCAGCTGCAGCCACATCAGGAGCGCCCCCTCCGGTCTCCAGGATCACACGGCTCCACTTCCTGGGAGGTTTTTGGGACTTCAGCCACTCCGACATATCCACTGGATAAAGGCGCATCTGACAGCCAATTCCATCACAGAAGGAAAATACATTTTATTTATAGTCCGATTACATTCGTCTGTAGTGTACGGTATACACGGTCCTGATCTATACCCTACCTAGAAAACCCGGACAAGGACTAGTATGGAACTTGGATTAAACAACCATCCACCAGAGGATATCCCCTCCTACTAGCCACCCCTTTTCATGTACACATGTTGGCCTACCGGCCCATACAGACTGTGCTCTTGTTCTCCTGGCTCTGATGAAGAGGTTACCCTCGAAACGCGTCAGCCATTTTTAACAACTTGCCTCAACATGGGCATACCCCAATTTTAATCTATTTTCTAGTGCCTTTTTTGTTACCTGTTTGTATGCAATGTAGTATTTGTATGATTCATTATTTTATATGTGTGCATTCCCTATACATGATTAAACCATACATGTTTTGATGTAAGAGTCTGATCACGCGCCTTCCGTCCACCTCCTACCATACAGTCCTTTCCAGACCACCCCAGGTCAGTTAAGGCGGCGGGACACGCTTTCATCACCTCCTCCAATCCTTCCACTTTCTACAATACTACCCGTACACTTCAGCAAAGGGCCTCACAAGCGCAGGAGTATTTCTCACCACATCTTGCCTACATTGGGGTAGGGGTGAGCCTGGGATACGCTAGAAAACTGTAGTACAAACAATGAGGACTCTAATCTGAACCAGAACTTCATTGTGAAGGCCCCCCTTTGAAGTTGTAAGATCGAGCAGCAGCAGGCAAACAGGAATCCCAATAAAGATGCTCTCCTAAATGCAGAAAGTTTCCACAGGAGTTTAGGAAAGTCTCTAGATCCCAGAGGATGGTTACTCTCTGTTTCTGATTTCCAAGCAGCCATGTGCACGGTCAGCAAACTTCAGTATACCAGCAGCCTGTATCTTGGATCTGTAGTGGACATTTAGAGAATACTCCAGGAAGGATGAGGCAGTGGTCCCCTTGCCAAGCCACAAAAGTGCTGCAGTGCAAGGTGAAGCTCCCAGGGATGCCACAGCCATGAGACTGGGTCTCACTCCCCCAAGGGACCTCTGCTCTATGCCCAAGCCCATTTACACCCCCCTAATAATTAACAGACAGGCTGGGATCTGAACTCTTCAACCCACTATGTCCCAGGATCTCTTGTGATACAGGGGGAAGCAATAGAGCCCAGAGCAGACTTGACTAGTTGATAGGTGCTCTCCCTGGTTACAGGGAGGCCAAAAACTAAATTTAGAAAAAAACAATAGCTCTGAGGGCTGTACAGCCCTTTAAATTTATATTTAGTTTTGCATCAGCAGTACAGCTTTAAGTTTTAAAAATAGCTTTTACACTACTTTTGTTTTTTTTTTTAATTTTTTTTAAGTTTTAAGAGGTATGTGTACAAAACATAGCCGTTGGGCATTTCCTGGCTAACAAGTGCATAGAACACGGTTCTACTGAATAAAAAAAAAATAACTATTAAACGTGCGATACACCTCGCTCAGTTTTACACCCATAGGGTCAACTCAAGGGTTAATGCATTTAAAGGAGATTCCAATTCCCTCCCACCCATCAGGATATTGTGTCAGGACATTGGCTTTTGGCTGGAGTCATACCTTAACAAATGTATCATGAGTCACTGCAAAGGAGTACATCCCATCTTAACATACGCTAGACATTGTGGTTTATTTACTAAAGGCAAATTCACTTTGCACTACAAGTGCACTTGGAAATGTAGTTGCTGTAGACCTGAGAGGGACATGCAAGAAAAGTAAAAAAAAAAACAGCATTTTTGCGTGTACATGATTGGATGATAAAATCAGCTGAGCTTCCCCTCAGATTTACAGCGACTGCACTTCCAAGTGCACTTTCAAGTACATTTGCAGTGTACTTGTAGCGCAGAGTGGATTTGCCTTTAGTAAATCAACCCCAACGTCAGGAGTGGATAAATTCAGTCCGCAGGCTCCTGGTCATCTGCTGTAGATTCTGAGTCTGTCCACAAGTGCCAGACCTTCTCAAATTTCTTAGGGCAATCCCAAGATAAATAAGTAGCTTTATAGAGGGGCACAACTGCATTAAACTCTTCCAAAAGGGCAGAGTAGGGGCCCTATCTAATTTCCACTTAAGCACAATCGCCTTCCTGGCATAAAAAAGTAAAAGGCCCAATAAAGAGCGCATCGCCCTTTTAACAGCTAGAGAGTCAACTAACCCCAGGAGGCAAACACTAACGTTTATATGTCAGGTAGATATAAACTGGGACACTTCCTGCTAGTAGCTACCAATCTGCAGACACTCCCAAAAGATATGGGTGAATCCTGCAGGATCACTAGAGCATCTCCAACAGCAAGAAGAGGAATTATGGTAAATACGGTGTAATCGTTTTAGTATAAAATAAATACTGTGTATTATTTCAAATTGGTTCAACTGGTCTTTAGTCGATGTCAGTAATTGAAACAGGCAGTCCCAGAGATCCTCCCAGTCCTCACTGTCCAAGTCCTGCTCCTCCGAACGCCACATGGTAAACAGAGCATCTAGTCCCGCATGAACAGAGGGCAGTAATGACTTCTAGATCACGGATAATGTTTTCTTGAGTGTTAATGTTTCCTGAAGGAGAACCTCCAAATCATCCTTTACACTTTGATGGAATTAGTTAACTATCTTTTCAATATTTTAAAAAATTTGTACTTTTAGCAGTAGCCAGGAACATACCTTTTGGCCCGAACATTCACTGTTTGGATATTCGGACAAGATTTAAACTTTATTATATGACTTATATATAGGGTACCATTGTGAAAGCAATAATTTTTGTAGGTACTTGGAAGCAGCCTCTGTGTCCATAAATAAAGTGGTGGTCGTGATCATGGTCCATCCATCTGCAGGCAGATGCCCTTTTTTCTGAGTGATGGGCATATTATACAGCCACATTATGTGGAGGAGGAGGCGGTGAAGTGGCTAACCAAGCTCTACCTTCTCCTCTCTTTTCACTCCTCATCCACAGCTATTCCTGAAGTTGCCCAACCAACTGGCAATGGGGATCCAGCTACATTATTTGAACATAGCATCAGCCACTTACTGCAAGAGGATGAGCAGCAAGTAATTGGCTCTGATGTTGGCTCTGAAGTTGACGAGGAAAGTAATGGAAGCCTAGAGGGAGGGGAACCAGTAATGGACAAGCAATTGGCAGTGAAGTTGCTGAAGCCACAGCAAGCTGCCAAGTTGGCTCTACTTAAAAGGATGCGGGGGAGATGAGTTTTTTGAATGTTTATGGGTGCCCAATAGAGCAGAGGAGAAAAATGAGTATGAGGCACAATCCCAATGAGGCAGGTTGTCATCCAGACGCAGCTGGTAGAGAAGTGGAGGGAGCAGCCGCTCTATTCCATTGGACACAGAGAGCTCAATGGGTGCAGGACCCAAGCTATTAAGAGATAAAAAATACACCACCAGCCACCCCCACACCCAGCATCTGAATGCCAGCATAAATAAATTGCTGGCTTTACAACTACTGAAGCAAGGTCCACATGATCATAGGCACATGATCTAGCAAGTACGGGCAGGGATGATATGTATCATTCATGGACACCACTGAGGTGACTCTGCTGGCACCTGGGAAGGATGCAGGATGGGGCTCACCTCTAGGAGATTGATCTGCAGCTTTGTATCCCCACAGCTAAAGGTGATGATGTCAGAAGTGTTGGCTTCACCTCCTCCTCCGTGCCCTCTTCTACTGAGTCGTCCTCTCAACCACTAGTCAACTTTAAGCGTTCGAGAGGCTTTGCAATGACTTAGGCTAAAATATGCCATGCAGTGCTGCAGCTCGTTTGCCTTAGGGACAGGAATCACACTGGGGCTAAATGACTGTTCAATTGCCTATAAATTGCAGCCTGTCCATACAGGCTTATTAACTGTGCTGCAAAGGCTGAAAAGTTGTCCTTTAAAACTGTTGCATTTTTTAGTCTTCAAACTAGTTATGAATTGTGTTTTTTTACATGTAATCTGGCTGCTCGTGCCGTCTCAGATAGTGGAATAGCGAACACACTTCAAGAAGTCTGCATCTTTATTTTTTTTTACAATTGTTTAAGTATACAGCCAGAGAAAAAAAGACTGTATTTTGTTTAACCCAGATTAGGTCTGTCGGATCACACTCTGAGATAGAATCTTAGAAAATAAGGAGTACATACTGTCCAGTTCCTAATTGGTTTTGTTTTTTCTGGCTTGTTGCTCTGAAAAAGCACCATCTAACTTGTATTTCAGGAGGAAAACCTGCCTATTCTGTTCTACTTGCATTGCGGCCTAGTAAAAAAATGTGCTGTATCTGTACAATATTTTTGACCCTTGACTAGGGTTGCCACTTTTTCTTCAAGCCAAACCCGAACACTTTTTTAGTAAAACATTTTCGTTTTTGTATACGCCATCGTATTGTTACAGACCTGGGACACCTTTGGGCACACCAAAGAGAATAGTAATGCGGGGTGCATGGTGCCCCCTCACCTTTCTGCCAAGCCCTGTTCCAAGCCTGTCTGAATAATGTGTTGGGGATTCAGGTGGACTGAAACCCGGACACACGATTCAAAACCTGGACTGTCCGGGTGAATCCTGGACAGGTGGCAACCCTACCCTTGACCATGATATAACAGACTAAAATTGTATTATCTAAATAAAATAATCACTTTCTCTGACAGGGTGGCCAAACGAGCAGTGAGTCTCTACAATATTCAGGGCTGCCGTGTTTGTAATATCATATCCTAACCGTTTTTTCTTGGAAAAATGTACTTATCGCTGTCTTTTACCTTGCTGCCTTGGGCCCTCAAACTGCTTGCATGCTTTCCAGCTACTGTGTAAACTGTTTTGCTCTCATTTTTGAAACATGGCATTGTGATTTTTTTTCTTGTTCAGCATAACAACTGCCTCATTTCTGCAGTGTGCATTGTGGATTGTGGTTTGTGCACAATACAGTGTGTTAATTAATAGAAAATCACAACAAGGTATGGTCTGTGACTTGTTTTGCCCATTAGGCAATTTATATGATGATAGCTTTATTTTTTTATTATAAATTATATACCTTTTAGACATAATTTTTTTTTTTTTTTTTTTTGGCAAAAGCTACCTACCACAAATATCTTTTAGATTGGAGACCAACCATATTGGGGAAACTGTACCGGGGAAACCTGCTATGAGTCAGTTCTGTGTGGTGTATACTATATTATATATTTTATCATTTGTTTTTGTATACCTTTTTTTTGTGCTTTTAAGACACTGTTTGTACATTGTTACAGAATAAAATTTTGTATTTTATTCATCAAATTTTGTTGTTATATCAGTACCGCGAAAGTCCATTAAATTCCCCCTGGGTGTCTATGTGTATGGGTTAGCTTTGGCAACTACCCCTACATCTTCACCCTCCCTAATCATATATTGGGTTGTTGCTTTTGTATGTAAGCAAAGCAGTTATGTCAAAGTAATGTATATGAACAGACATCCATTTTTTTATAATACCAGACTATAGTGCTGCTGACTGTCCCTGTCGTCATTCTGTTATTCCACCTACAGCTTTAAGGCATCCCCCAAGCATGTTATTTAAGGAAATTGCATATTTTTTTATTTTGCCTTTTGAGCAGCTCCAAGACGGTGTGTTTATTGAAC